>NW_024583571.1:3983-34586 GCF_018398535.1 Haplochromis burtoni
TAGATAGATAGATAGATAGATAGATAGATAGATAGATAGATAGATAGATAGATAGATAGATAGATAGATAGATAGATAGATAGATAGATAGATAGATGGATAGATAGATGGATGGATGGATGGATGGATGGATGGATGGATGGATGTGAGTATACTTGTTCAAGCCACTGCATGCATACAGAACAGGCCTGTGTTTGAATTCAGTTTTAATATTCAATCTTTATTTGCAAATGAAAAAATGGAAATGGAAGTGTTGCAGGAATTGCATTAACTCATATGTGATGAAAGCTCAGTGGTTTGTGGTGTGTGCGTGAGCGTAGGCAACGTTTTCTTTACAGCATGTTTTCAGTGTCGAATAGATTATCTGCTGGGAGAATACAGAAAGCTGCACCTTACTCAACCAATGAATGAAACACAAACTCCATGCCAGATTTACAGAAAAATCAGAGTTACTCACTCACCTGGAGAAACTTTCAGATTGATGGTGACGTATTTCCATGAGCCTGTTTCTGCTATTTTAACACGACACTTGTATGTTCCAGAGTCAGCAGTGGTCACTTTCTTCACAATCAAAGACGCGTCTCCACCCTTCATCTGTCTGGGAGCCACTCGGTTCTTATATGATGGATGCTGGTTGTTTGGAACAAAACGCCCATCCTGGAACAAAAACACGTTTTTCTGTCCCAGGCCAGCTCTGCTCCACTCTACAGCTGAGATCTTATTTGTGACTTGACAGGGCAGAGTGACGTCCTGCCCAGACACAGCTATGATGTTTATCTGGACTAGAAGAGGAAACAACACAGGGCGGGGAGGTTAACGGTCATCGTACAATTATGAGCAGAATTATTGACCTTTTGTTTAATTGTTGTTTATTTCTCCCCTGTGAATTGAACACACTCGCATAAGACAAGGACTTTCAGAATAAAACAGGAAACTAACAGACAGGGGACCAGACAAAACACTGAACTGAACAGACAGACTCACGAGCAGACACAGTAGTGACACCATGGACAGACAGAGGGAACACAGGCAGGTATAAAACAAAACTCTAACACACAGCACACCTACACACAAGACATAACAGAATAAACAAGAACATAGAATAATATAAAGAGTCCTCAGACTCGGGACCATGACAGAAGGTGGTTTGCCTCTTTCAAGAGTGCACTGCCATGGTAACTAGTGCTAACGTTTAACTAGCTAACTTCACTTATGCTGTGAACATAACCTGCTTTGGATCAGATTAAGATCCAGATTAGAGATCATCAGGTTTGAAACATCTATGGACCATTCAGTTCTCCAGAAAATAAATAGCATAACTACTCCTGGATGATCCCTCAGTCCTCTCCGTGCAAAGAATGGGAGGGTCTAATTTTGTTTTGTTTGTTTGTAATTGGGTCTAATGTCTTTGTTTCCCTGATGAGCATCAGTAATAAATAATAAATAATGTCAAATTTTAGATTCAACTTTATCCTGTGATTTTCTATTTTTATATTCTGTTAGAGGCAAAGACATTTTAAAACAGTTGTAGTGGTTCTAAAAGTGTTAATATCTGATCGAAAACAAAGTACCTGCACTTTGCTTGTCGAGCTCATATTAAATTTTGACAAAGACAAAGTTTGAATGCAGGTTTTGTATTTAATCTTAAACAGCACAGAGTCAGTATTTAATCTTTGTCTTTTTATCCCCTGACTGATTATCCTGACGTCCAATGTCAGTTTGAATAAACTCAGCATACCCTGGATGTTGATATCACTTCCTAGAACAGGGCCCAGGTCACTAAGGACCATCTCTGGGTAAATTTCTGCCTCATGCTATATTCGCAAAGTGTCAGAAACTACAACCTGTTAGCTTCCATAGAACAAAATCATGTGCTGTCAACCTCTGACCAGCTCATCCATACAGCAAACAAACATCAACAACCAGGAAGCAGCTTCACCTCTGATCACACACACACTCGACTCTACTCACTCACCTGGAGGATCAACTCTCAGGTTGATGATGGTGAACTTCCATGAGCCTGTTTCTCTCAAAAAGACACGACACTTGTATGTTCCAGAGTCAGCAGTGGTCGCTTTCTTCAGGATCAAAGACGCGTCTCCATCCTTCATCCCTCTGAGAGCCACTCGGTACTTATATGATGGATGCTGGTTGTTTGGAACAAAACGCCCATCTTGGTACAAAAAGACATTTTTCTGTCCCAGGTCAGCTCTGCTCCACTCTACAGCTGTGATGTTATTTGTAACGCGACATGGCAGAGTGACGTCCTGTCCAGACACAGCTATGATGTTTATCTGGACTGAAAGAAAAAACAACACAGAGCAGAGAGGTTAAAGGTCAACATACAATTATGAGCAGCATTACTTTAAATATGTTGTTTACTTTAAGTAATTTTAACATCTCAACATCCATCAGTGTCCTGTACTATAAAGCAGCATTTGGGTTCATTGTCAACATTGGGTTTTCAGTGCTAAGAAAGTGGTTCGCATCTAATATGAGTGTATCACCATGGTAACTTACGCTAACTTTTAACTAGCTAGCTTATTGTTACCTCACCAGATCCACGGCCCCGATCCATAGTAAGGAGCGCACTGTCAAGTGACGCACTTCAAGGACAGTTTCCCGTCTCAAATCTCTGATTTTCTGCATTATTCATTGGCTTATTACCCACCAGTCTACTGTTGTGTACACCGCTCTTGGCCGCTGTCTTTCATTTTTAAGGCTATCTGCTATAAAAAGCCAGGCCAGGAAAACCTCATTCATGTTTTTCTGTGTTTTATTCTCAGTTACTTTCACACAAAGGCATCTGCTGCTGTGATGTTCCCACCTCTGATGAAGTCTCACATGTATCAGTGCTGATAAATGATCAGAATTATAATATTTCTGACTGTCTGAGGCAAAAAATGAATCGAATCAAAACCTTGTGAATCAGAATCTAATGGATTATAGAAATCAGTGATGATACCCAGTCCAAGTGAGTAGCCTAGGCCTGACAGAAGTGGATGTAGCTGTGTGTAATCGGAAAAGATGAAAAGAACTATTGATAACTTTTTGGTTAAGGCCTGGTCCGTCTAAAATTCATAACCAGTGCTCTGACACAGAGCCATTAACCTCTGAACGCTAGAAAAAGCACAGTGTATCCAGAAAACACACCATAAATGCACTGCCCAAGTGTCCCCTCTCCCCATTGCCTTTCAGCGGCATGCAACAGCAAACAGGTCGTCAGAGGAGTAGTGATGTTTCAGTTACGAACGAAACAGCTCTTAGAGCCGGATCTTTGAAGTGAACGACGCGAGCCGGGTTTTTTTTTTTCCTCTCACCCTCTCTCTCGCACTTTTTTTCCCACTTCACTCTGCACGCGAGCCTTGTGCTTATGGATTCAGAAAGTTTATTCATGCAGGCCCATATGACAGAGAATATGCATCTTCTTTTTGTTTTCATATTTTAACTTCATATTTAATTGTGTTGTAGTTTGCAGTGTTTTGTATTGTTTCACTTTAAACTGGTTTAAAAGGAAAAAGCTGAAAATTTATATGAGTGCTTGTGTATAAATACACAAACAACACACGTATGCTTTCAATTGTGTAATTTAAGTGGTCTGGGCAGCTCTGTTTTGGAAGTTCAGTTGACGCTAGAAATGTGTTTTGGAGTTTGCACGTGCTTTGTCTATATTTATACATAAACATATATAAATAAAACCACAGTATTTTTTTACATTAGTAATTCCTTTTGTGCATAATTTTATATTTTTGTTAATAATGAATTAATTAAAGCAACAAAACCAACTGAATAGACGGTTGGGAGTCGGAAGAGTCGGCTCTTTTTAGTGAGTCTTGCCGAAAGAGCCAGTTCTCTAAAAAGAGTTGGAAATCCCATCACTACAGAGGAGGCCGATATCATGATTAAGTTTAATATTGTCTACAATATTGCCAAAGAATTTCAAAGCACTTTAAGCACAAAATTGTTAATTAATCATTTACAAGTCAACACTGTCTGTATGGACATCAAATTCCCCCCCAAAGAAGTGCACATGTAAAACTGCGGTGTTTGTGTTTCCTGTTATGCCGTTTTTCTTCGGTAGCTACTCGTAATCCCTTTCCCCCGCTCCCTTCCTCTCTCTCTCTCTCTCTCTCTCTCTCTCTCTCTCTCTCTCTCACACACACACACACACACACACACACACACACACACACACACACACACGGCGAGGGCGGGCCGTCCCGCACATCCTCCCCACAGCCCGGAATACATTTCCCTTCAAGGGAAGGGCATAACATTGTGAAATGTGAACCTAGCCAACTTCTGCTTCCACAGAACAACAACATGTGCTCGTGAAACGTGAACATGTGTGAGAGAAAGCAGCCTCTCATTATCAGACACTGAGTCTCTGCATGCTGCCTTTATGGAGCTACAGCTGTTTGTATACACTGAACAAAAAGCTTTGTAGCTGCATCCTGACTCCTGACACTACAACACATCACACTGACACACACATTACACTTCTTTGTCTCTGTCACAGCTGGATTACAGATGTTAACTCAGCCCCGTTTCGTCTTCGTCTACTTATCGTTTTCTCAGAAGGGCATCATCTAACAGTAAATCTCACCTGCAGAGACGACCACGAAGACGCTGAAAAACAGCAAAGTTGAGCCGAGCGAGACACTGACAGCAGACATTTCTTAACTCCAAACTTCAGAGTCAGAGAGAGAGAGAGAGAGAGTGATGTGACGTCAGGCTGGCTGGACCCGAGCCCACCAATGGGTCCGCTGGTCTGAAAATCTCTGGACAAACAAACGTTACGTAGTAATTTACGTCCTCAGGTTGTGATGGTTTGAGCAGCTGTTTGTAACGAATCTGACCAAATCAGTTTTCCCCTTTTAAAGACTCTAAATTATTGGCATATTTGTTACAGAGAAACTTATATTTGGGAGTAAATGTATGCAAAAATTAAATAAAATAAAAAAACTAGACACCTTTTAAAATGTTGTCCCTGAAAAAATGTGTTGTGTAGTTAATGAGAGATGTTTACTTTAGGCCAGTCTGTTTGTGTTTCCTTATTGGCAGATAAAGTTTGATTTGGAAAAATTAACAAAACATATTTTTTAAATCTTGTAATGCAAAAAAGAAAAATGATGGTGCACTAAAAGCTTTACGTTTCTTAGTGTTAAATAATGTTACTTTTAAAAAACAGCCACCGTTAATCTGATCAGTTGAGCAACATTATTGCATAAATGTGACGAGGAAATGAAAGTCGCCCAGTTTTCATGAGAAAGCTCTTCTGGCTCAGTTCCAGTGTGAGAGTGTTCACACTCAGCCTGTGAGGGATCAGGGCTGTCACACGCAGACATGCTGAGGCCTTTACGTCTGCATTTATGATGAATTTGTCTAATGAGAATGACCACAATTGTATCATAAACCATGAGGAGACACGTGGTAGTTCAGATATTGAAGAAACTCTCTTTACCTTTATTCAGACCTCTGTTCTGCTCTACACTCTGCTGCTCCTCTTTCTCTGTGTTCATGACATACTTACACCAGAAGCTCGGTGGGAACAAAAACAGGGAAATAAATCTATTTGTAGTGAGGATTGTTAAGAAAAGAGTTGGATGTTTTTCTTTCTTTCTTTTTACAGCCTCACTTCCTGCCTGTGCATAACCATTAGAATATATTGATGCCATTACACTTTGGATCTCAGCCTTTAAGTGGATGGATGGACTACACTGATCTTCATTCACAGAAAACATTCACAGTACCTCTCACACAGATAACCATTCTTACACTTAAATGCTGTTGATGGAGGAGAAGAAACCGTCCACAGCTTTCAGTCTCCACATTTGAAGCTCTGCAGGAAACCCTGACAGCAGCTTTTTAGCTCCAAAGCAGGTTTAGCTCTGGTGCAGAGTGTTGGTGACTCTGCCCGTGGACACAGTTATTTCTGCAGGTCACCTTGTTACAGGTGCATTTGGAGGAGACTCAAAGCTTTGTGGCAGGGAGTTTACTGCAGACTGCAGCCTGTTTAATAGCAAGCATGATGTGAGCCTGATGTGGCTGATAGCTGCTTCTAGCAGTCTTCATGTATGTGGAATGAGAGGGGAGATGTCATCAGGACCAGTTGCTGATTGGACGTCTCAAAGCTGTGAGCGCTGAAACTTTGTCCTGTAGCTCTTCACTCAGTCCTCACCCTGAGTGTTCAGAGCCCAGCCCCACATATTCCTGCTCCTCAGGAATTCTGGGATTTGGATGAAACACAGCTAAACTGACCTGAAGCTAACACGGAGGTCAAGGGGGAGGAGCCACAATACAAGCTGCATCCAGCCAATGGGTGCACTGTTGCCCCTGAGCCCATGGATGTGCAGAGGGTCACATGTTTAGTCCCATTTGTAGAAATGTGTCCATGATGAAGACAAATGCAGTCACACAGCTCTGCAACAGCACAAATCACTTTGATGGAGTTTGTTTGTGCTGCTCTCAGATCTGTACAAGATGTGTGTCAACATGCTGCAGACTCACACAGATGTGCTGTGTTAGCTTCATGTGTCCATCTATCACAAACATGCTGCTTCTTCTAACAGGAAGGACTCAGCCGTGTCCACAGCAAAGTAGAATCAAGGCTTTAACCAGGCTTTTATTGTGAAACACTGAACATGTGGAAAAGTCAGCCTGAAAGTCAGGGAGAGAGTGGGCAACGATCCCACAGGAAAAGAATGAAAGAGAGAAGACACATCCAGGGAGGAGAGAGATGGAAGCAACATGTAGCAGCTGATGAAGTCAGGCGGGTGGGCTGTGCACACAGAGGACTTTATGATCTGGTTCTCAGCTTCACCTCTCCATCGCCCTCCCCACGGCTACACTACAGGTGAGCTGACACATCCATCAGTGGAGGCTGTGGTGGAGCAGCAGCTGAAGCAGGTTCATTCGTGTTGATGGTTTACAGGTTTCCTTGGTCAAAGGTCACTCAGACCTTTGACCAAGGAAACCTTTGAGATTCAGCTCTGTGATTTCACCTTCTACTGATGGAGTGTAGACCACATCACCTTCACAGAGGACGACCACACAGTCGCCCGTGTGCAGGCCGATGAGTTCAGTAGCCAGCGACTGAAGATGTTAGCGTAGCTTACCAGTGACAGGAGCCAGTGGTTTTTCCCAGCTGATCATGATGGATGCATCTCCCACTTCCTCCACTTCATGCTCCTTGGGATCATCAGCTTCTATGAAACAAACGTTGATGCATGACACAAACTGTATTTCAGTCTGGCTGCACTTATTTTTAAAATTAAGATGACGAGAAATAAAACCAGAAATGGAGTCAGAACATAAAGTACGAGTGTTCGCACCTGTTGTTTGTCAAGTAGTAAGAATGAGGTTGTCCTCGCCTCCCTCAGGAACCTCGCAGACATTAACAGTGTACCAGAGGTAGCTGTGCAGGACACATCTGACAGAAACAAATCTGTGATGAGCAGAAGTTGTAATCAGGCAAGATTTCAACACACAACACTTTTGAACTGAACTTGTAAATGTCTGAATCTGCCCCTGCCAAGAACAACAGGTGCTCAATGAGCCCGTACTCCACTCTGAAACCTGAAACTGTGTCCAAGGCTGCTGGAGGTCATATCGCTCACAGACTACAGGACAAACAGAGAAAGTCAGAGATTCGTTACTCAGGACAGTCTCATACATGCATTCACTGAGGTGACTCAGCCAGCCTCTCTTAACTTACACGATCCATAAGTGGTGGTGAAGTCAAAATTCATACCAGAGATGGTGTAGGAGTTTAGATGGCAAGGCCACCTCTCTCCTCGGGCTGTGAGATAATTGACTGAAGGACAGTTTACAGGCTGAAATTATTACACATGAAAAAAATACATTAAGTTTAGCCCAATCATAGAGGAAGAGGAAACAAATCTAAAAAAACAAACCCTTTCCACTCTCCATTTAAGGATGTACTGGGTGATGATCCACTGAATAGGGAGTCTGGTTGGCTTCCTGATTCTGTGATGATCACCTGGACGGGACGGGGACCACCTGAGACAGAGACACAGGAGTAGAGACAGCTGCTTTACCACTGAGGAGAACAGTCACATTGGTTCTCCAGAGTGGGAAATCATTTTGTTAAACCAGTAGCTTTACATAACCCAGTTTAACAGTGAGTGGGTGTGTGGGAGGATTTTCCTGAACAGAGCAGAGAAAAAGGTGAGATCCCAGCACAGTTTCCACCGTAGTTTACGATTTTTCCTGTTTCTCAGAAAGAAGCTAACAAAGTGCAAAAACACTTTAAAAACTGACACCAGTATAAAGCTTGTAGTTCTCTTACAGTGTTACCTGACATATAAAACTTATTCTTCCACCACGAACAGCTTGTGTTGCTATATAGTCTCTTTTCCATCCAAGAAACATGTTTCACTGCAAAATTAAGCATCAAACTTCACTATATTCACCCAAACAGATCCACAGAGGACGCATCGCCCACGTCCTGCACACCACTCTCAGCCACGTGGACAAAAAACAGTGTAACTATGTGAGACTGCTGTTTGTAGATTACAGCTCAGCGGTGAAACACAACAGTGCTCGGCAGACTGTTCACAAAGCTGAGGACAAATGAAAGAGAATCAGAAACGTTTAAAGCAGCAGATCAACGGTAAAATACACACCTGCCAAGAACAGGCTGCAAGTGTCACACACTGATGTGGCAGTGATATCAGACGCAAACATTACCGTGTACATCATTACACGCTGCCTACAAACACTCAGTTTACCTGCACAGCTCCTGTTACAGCTGCACTTTGAATCTCGAGTCAGAATTATTTCAGAATACTTTATTAATCCCTGAGGAGATTATGCGAGGGAAATGGGGTTAAAGGGGGAGACTGCTGCAGACTTTGGGGTAGCAGCAATAGCTGTAGCTTGTTTGATGTACTACAGCACCACCCTGTGTTAGAAATGAGTCATGGCAAAAAGCAGACTTCAAGGTTGTCTGAGGTGCAGTTTGACCTGAACTTTACAAACAGAGAACGACTTCACACAAATCTCTGGATCTCCTGATCAGACACGGTGCAGGCTTCACCTTCAGGTGTACAGACTGTGTAGGACGGGGCTCCACGAGTTACAACAACAAAGGATGTACCACTAAAAGCATGCACTGTGTATCCATGTGTCTTCAGTAGGGTGGAGTTCATATCAACACTGTGTGCACACCTCACTTTGTAGTTCTTCTAGTGTGAATTTATGAATAAAAGTGGAAAAAGTTCAACAAACGCAGTCAGATTTACCTCCAGCCTGCATCTGCACCCCGGGGGTCATGTGGATGAACTCTGGCCTCTCTGTGAGCTTGGAGCCACAGATAAACCCCATCACAGAGTCCGAGTGCTCCTCTGCCATTTGCACCTGTGAAACACAAAACAGCTGTAAGCTGTATGAAGGCTGATGTGTAGTCCTGTAACACATATAGAAAAGAACCATCAGCTTGTTTGTTACATGTACAGACTGAAGGTTTGAGGTGATCCTGCTGTACCTCCAGGATGTCTACATGGGTCTTCAGCATGCAGATCTTTGGACCGAGCGACTCGGCCAGCTGCAGCAGCTCCTCGCTGTTGGTTACATCAGCAGACACACAAAGGCTGGACTGCTTCTCCTCCATAATCTTCAGCAGCTTTGATGCTAGAAGGTAAATGTCTGCAGATAAAAGAAGGAACAAATGAAGAAGGAACAGAAAATGAGAAACCAAAGAAAACACCACCAGTCTCTGTTTGGACTTTAAATAATTAAGGTTTTAAAACTACATACTTGCTAACTCGGCTCTTTCTGAATAACTAAGCTGCTTCTTACTGGCAGGAGAGTCGCTGCCATTCTTGGGGCTGAGAGAGAGTGAAGGTGACAGAGTTACTGTACTGATTTTTTGTTCCTGGATTGTGAAGCAACACAAATAAACACATGAGCCCCACTGAGGGGGAAACTCTGTAAAGTTGTACCTGAAAGTGTTGCTGTCCCGGATGAACTTGTGGACACTCTGGGCGGTTTAAGCGTCGATGCGTTCGGCTGCCTGCAGCACACGGAGCAGCTGAGACATGGAGATGATGGGATGGAGCTTGATTCCCTTTGAAGCCAACATCTCCACACCACCTTGCTCTCTGTCCATTAGGACCACTGCATCCGTCACCTTGAATAAAAACATGTCAGAGGTCATTCTTGTGTGCTGCTGCTCTTGCTGACATCAGTGCAGCGTAACGATCGTATCTTTGCTGTAACGTTAGATTCTGGACCTTCTTTGCAGAGCCCTTCAGCCGTCTCCAGGATGCTGGTGCCGCTGGTCACCGTGTCCTCAATGATCAGGCACGTGTCCCCCTGACGCAACGACCACCAGCCGTTTGGTTCCTGAAGCAGGGTTACAGAAGGCAAATTACGAGTCCATACTGAAGGACAAACTTCCACTTATTCTCAAACTGGGAAATATTAAACAACAATATCACAGACACAGTTAACTATCTGACTGCACTGGATACCTGTGGGTACAGCCTGAAGCGTCAGGCTTTTCAAACATGTGGAATATAAGTCTGTTAGCCTTTTGAAAATCAGTTGAGGGCGGCTCACCATAGTCTTTGGCCTCCTTCTGCCTGATGACCAGGGGCAGCTCATACCGTGAGCAGGTCACTGTGGCCAAAGGCAAGGCTGTGTAAGTGGAACTGCAGCCCCTCTTCTTGCACTCGCTCGTAGATGAGACTCGCCACCTGGAAGAAAAAAATATATATAAAGGAGAGAAAAATGAGCAGTTTAGAGTGATGTGCTGCAGATGATGAACTTTTAATAAAATGTTCATTAAAAAGCTGATACATTTAAATGATCAGCTGTTTAAGGCTGGACAGTTTGAACTGCTCGTCCTTATCTTATCCTGAGTGACCTGAAGAGGAGCTGCAGAAAGCTGCTGATTCATATAAGCATCATTGAGGCTTGAGTGAGTGATTAGCTGCTGACAGGTCCAGTCTGATCTGTTTGAACTGCCTCACGCTGTGTGAAAGGAGGAGTTCCCTGAAACTCAACCATTAAGTATTAATGTTACACAGGAGCTGACGAGTGCCTGCACAGACACATTTGCCTTCAGAAAGTGCATCCAGCAGACGTTTCCTGTGTTCGGTATCGCTTTCAGCTGTTCTGAAGTCAGTATGCTGTGCAACCGTGAAGGCAGCACGTGGTTACCTGGTGCGTGAGCGCGGGGTGGGACACGAGCACCCTCAGGTGGATATAAATGGGTGCCAGCAGGCCGCTCTTCAGCTTGTATTCTCCAAACTTCACTCCGTTCACGTCGTGGAGCTTCAGGATTAAACTGTCAGTGGAAGCGCTACCAGGAACCCTTGCGCCAAATGTTTCAGAATAAAAGCGTCAATGTATGTTTTGAGAGCATTTAATGTTTACAGATAAAACGTCACGTAGGTCAGTGAGCATGTGTGATGAAGCCTGGTAGAAAGAGTCGTTGTCTGTGAAAGTTAAAATGAACCTGATGGCAGACATGTTTCATTAACACCTCAACATAAAGAAGTGCTGAGGGGTGTTGGCAATGAATGTGAGCCAGAGATCAGTGGATGAAACCATCAGAAGCTCATGTTCTGCAAAAAGAGAATACGTTTTTGTTTTCTGAAGCTATTCTGGACATTTTTAAAGTCTTCAGCATGAAGTTGTCGTTCATCGTACTGTGAGGTTACAGGCTAGACTGCTTAATAATGGCCTCCAAGTTTAACCTGACACTTTTATTCATATTTACTTCATATTTGTATTCTGTGTCTCCAAAGTCAGAATACATTTTAGAGTCGCTGATTTGCAAAACAAAAGCTAAACTCGGTTCAGACGTGAGTTACAAGTTACAAAACAAAGATCTCAAACTAAAACCCACGTTCTCAGTCTGTCCCAATAAGTAAACACAGTGAAGCTCTGCTGTAAGTCTTTCTGACTGAATAAAGTCATACAAAGACAAACTTGCATTATGCAGCATTTTATTCAGATTGCAACTAATCCATGTTCAGATGTTTTTACGTCTGTTCTACTGTATTCTACTGGTTACACTTTTATTTTTCTTGATAAGAACTGATTTATGCTGAGGTACATCCTTATACTATTCAATGTGGAACAACGATATAACTCACTGATTTTCCATGTTGTTGTTGTAAACAACAGGAGGAGATTCATTGTCTGTGTTTTTGCCATGAGCGGCTGAGTCTTTGTGTGAATGCATGTATGCATCTTTTCAAGGAGCGTCAACAGCAGAGGGCCTCCTTTGTTTTTCGGACCTTATTGTCTCTATTTCCTCTCTCACAGTGTCTCCTCTGCCTCAGGCCAACAGTCAGGTGTTGAAAATACCTGCAGTTAACAGAGACATGCGACTCTTGAGACGGCATTTCAGATAGAAACACTGCTGAGCCTGAAGTGTTTCTGTCTACAATCACCAGATATCACAAGATACAAACACAGAAAGCTGTGTGTGCATCAATAAGAAGGCGTTACACAAAATAATAAATCTTCACCTTTATCATTTACAGCTTTCAGACTAAACTATAACTCTTTAAGTAACGGTGCACTCACTTCGTGGAACGCACTAAATTACTTTTATTTTGTTGTGGGTTAAACATAACCTAAGGTTTCTAACCAAGGTCCTAACACAATTTACAGTCCACAAGTAGAAGTCTGTGTAACTGTGTAAACAGTACACAATACAAGTAATGCAAGTAAACACTGACAGCTGTACCACAGCTATGTCTAGTTGTAGAATGCAGCTTCCATATTTAACAAAGCCCCAATATTTCTTCTTATACTCCTTATAATATTTCTTCAGAGTAAAAGATCTCTCAGCAGAATTATGCAACATTTTAGGCACACTATTGCCCCTATCAACTCAGTGAGCTGGGAGTGTTTATTCTAAACATGAACTACTGTTAAAGCAACACACATGGACTACTGGAGCCCCACACAACAACATCTATACTGTCCAGTCTCTCCTGGTGGACATGGCATCACGTTATTCATGGTTACAAACAATTTTAGACTGATGTGGGCCAAGCCCAGCACATACTTGCCAGCATTGAGACCTCAGGTGGAAGCTGCGCCCACCCGAGGACCCGCCCTTCGCGGTCTAAGTGGGCGGGTCATACGAAAGCCGGTTTGGCCGGAAGTGAGCGACTGTGACGATCCAGCCTTCAGAATTACGTCACGAGCTCTCTCGGTGGAGTGACACTGCCGTCTGCTCCTTTTTATCTAAAATATAACCGGACACTGGCGTAAATTCTCGACCGTGTCGTTCTTCTGTTTAATCAGTTTTCTGTTCGTTTATTCAGCTGTGTGAAAACCCCGGAGGAACCTCCCGAGGGATTAATAAAGTTTTATTTAATCTAATAACTTTAATCTCAGCCAAACCGATTTACTCACGAACAAATAAAACACTGAAAAAGGCCAAACAATAACATGTTTAAGTTATTTAAGTAACTTTAGCGAAAGACCGCGGGAGTTTGCTGCTCTCACCGGAGCTCAGATATTTGAAGTTTGCACAGCTACATTCTCGCCTGAAAATACGCTAAAAGTTTATTTTGCGACCCAGAAAGAGAAATAAGAGTAATATTAAAACTAAGTAGCTGTAGTAATAGTAGCCATTGTTGGAAACTGGAATTGGCTGGGCCAATCTGGGATATGGTTTTTCAATTTTGTTGTCCAGGTGGGCAGAAACGGCCCTAACCAATCTGGCGCCCTAGGCAAGATTTTAGGTGGCGCCCCCCTACATCAGCAGTGTAGTGTAATGTTGTAACAAATAATATTTCTATTAAATAAGCTTTACTTTGCATTTTAATTAACGTGGGATTATGTTTTGTATTTAGAAATAATAGTACAAACTTTTTTTTTTTTCAACATTTGTGGCACTGGCGTGGCGCCCCCTGATGGACGGCGCCCTTAGCATTTGCCTATACGGCCTATGCCACGGGCCGGCCCTGCAGGTGGGAAATCGGGGGAAATCGGGAGATATGGGGAGAATGGTGGCTCCTGGAGAGGCACTGAAATTCGGGATTCCCACAGAAAAATCGGGAGTGTTGGCATGTATGGCCTAGCATAGCCTGTAACGTTATTATGACGGACACATTTTATGAGTGAACTTGACTTTAAGTGACTTACAGGTTTCTTTGAAAAATACTTTCTTATATCCAGGTTCTTCCTTTTTGCTGCCGTCCTCCTCGCAGCGGAGGGTTGCCGCTGCTAAAACTAAACAGAGCTCCCTGAAAGGCACAGCCAATCACATTTGCCGTATTTGTCACATGACGTAGGACTCCAGTAGAGGACGTAATTTAACTCTTTCTGCACCGCTGGGTGAATGAGACGCTGACAGATCGGGGTTTTTTTTCTTTCTATCGGGTTAGTTTTTCTTTACTCGAAGACATCAAATTATTGGTGGGGACATGTCCCTTCCGTCCATGCCAAATCTACGCCTTTGTTCAGCAGGAAATACTTCAACCAACAGATTTTCCTCATCATCATTTCCCCATAACCCTGTAATGACTCTTGAGTACTTTTGAGATTTAATTTACAACAAAATAACACAATAAAAAACAATAAAACTGTCAATCGTGCATAGAAATTACTTTCCTGCACCGGATTGTATTTTCACATGAACCTCTATGAGGTCAGATGTAGAAGGGTTTAGGGCTACAGTGCAAGTGTAAGATTGTTTGTTTCTGGGCAGGATTAAAGACAGAGAACAGAATCAGCATGAAAACAGCTGCAAAATGTCATATTGGTGGGTTTTGTGTGGGTGTTTTGTTTTACTTAACTTTGCTAATTAATAATCTAATTATTGGACTTGGACATGAGGTCAAGGACACTCTAAACCCAGGCACAATGTACATTTCAAATTCCTTTAATTTTAAATATGTTTATATTGTCTATTCTGTAAAATAGTCAGATGTCTTATTAATGTACAGAATTCACCTGCTTGCTGCTACTACTGCACATTCACCCAATGTGTATATACTAATATATATATATATATATATATAATGTTCTTCCTCTACCCCCCCCCCCCCCCCCATTTTTGCACATGTCGAGGAGCGTGTCAGGTTACATTTCCCTGTGTGTTATACTTGTATAACTATGCATGTGACAAATAAAGAACCTTGAACCTTGAAGTTCTTTCTCTACTGGTGACCTGCTTTATTGTAGAGCTGTTTGCAGTAAAAGGTGAGCAGCTGCTAGTTATTTTGTTAATCCCTTGGATAACAGAGACAAAAAGGATACAGAAAATAGTGGAAGATGGATGCAGATTGTTTTGTCTCTGTGAGGACAAATTTGAGAATCCCAGAGTTACTAAAACTGATTTAGAGCCACTTCAGTTTTCACAACAGTCAAAAACGTTTTCATCATTTCTCTGCAAAAGCTGCATTTAACCAAATCAAAAACAAAACCCACAATTTCATTGTGTGTAAAGAAAAACAAAACATTAGAATGTAGAACAATGAGAGCGACATGTTTAAGATGCAAGATCCAGCTCTTTCACTGCTTTTAAGGAGAGGTTTACACTTTTTACTGAATTTATATTGATTTCTGCGTGTGTTGTTGCTGACTGTGTCTAACTGTGAGATACTTGCTGCAGGTCTCCCTTGAAAAATGTTTTTAATCTCAGTGGGATCTTCCTGGTTAAATATAGATTAAATAAATAATAAAGGGACAGATGATTGAAGCCTGTAAGTATTTCTGTGCGTTTCTTTAAGGCACACAGAGCTTTTGGATCACAGCAGAAAAAGTGGAATCAAAACACGTAAACAGTTTGTTCACGGTGGCTCACAGCACAGACACGTGGACATGAAGTCATCGAGTCAGCTTTCTTTTCTGACTCGATGCAATAAAACATTTAAATACTCGTATTCATGAATCTCGTGATAATTTGGGGGTTTTCATGATTTCTTTGAACTTTTGCTTTTCCAGGGTGTAATTATTGCACTTCATACGTCTTCAATAAAGTATTTTCCACAGCAAACTGTGAATTGCTTGGAAATGGCAGTGTAGCCTTTCCACTTATTATGAGCCTCTACGATCTTCTTTCTGATTTCCTTTGTCTTTGGCGAGTAACAGTCGTCCCTGTCATGTGTTCGAGTGCCCTGTTCCTTGGAGTCTTTTTTATGCTGATTGGATGTTGTTAGGAAGCCAACTGACTTAAATTGAGGTGTGTTTTTAAAGGTGATTCATTACTGTAGGTGTGTTTTGAAAGCAAACATTCACATGGGGCTTTTTACTACATTTGGTACAAAGCAAGCCTACAAATGTATTTTATATTACAAAATGTACCAGAAGCTACTAAATAGCACCAGTGACTCTGATTATATCAAGTTTCATCAATACTGCATAAAATTGGGAAGAAGTTTAGGAAATTGTTCCATATTTCCTCGGGGGCTAATAATTTTGGCTTCAACAGGATATTATGTGTCTGACAACTCTTTTAAAAAATAACAGTGTAAATTGTCATGTATTAGTGGGAAATGTGTTTTTGCATGAATGATTTTCTTTTCTTCTCTGCATGAAACAGTAAAGTCGCCTTGAGGCAAATCAAAACTGGTTTAACGAGGGCCAAATGGAGCAGAAACAAAATTCACCCGAAAACAAAAAAGCAGAATTGCTTCCCTGCTGTGAGGCTGCCATTTATGGAGAGTCTTCTTGCTGCAGTTTCAGCCATTACCAAGCTGCTTCTCAGATTACACTTAGTCCCGCCCCCTCAGCACACAGCTTAAGCCACTGGTGAGGCAGCTTTTCAGCATGAAGGCGTTGCTTTCAGGCTTAACTGCCTGGTTTCCTAGGGAACCGTGCAGCAGACAGGCTGGGCGGAAAAGCGTTTCCGGGTCGGTTCAAACTTGGAGAGAGGAGCAGAGAGACAAAGAGGAGGTGATAGTGAGGTGGGGGAGGGAGAAGGCTCCGTGGAGAGGCAGTGGGGGGAGGCTGAGGTGCTGGCTCTACTCTCAGTGTGGGACCAGGGTGGACATCAGCACGTGGTAGAGAACAGAAGCACATTTGAGGGGATTTCAGAGCGTCTGAGGAGGCTCAGTGTTGTGCGCAGCTGGAAGGAGTCTCAGCTAATTCAGAAGCATGAGACTTCAGAGCAAGAGGCCTGATGCAGGCACGTCAGTGAACTACAGCCCAGGAGTGGAAGAAAGGCCACGGGAGGAAGGTGTGGATAGTCAAAGAAGAATCTACCCAGTCCAGCAAGGTAACTGTGTTCAACACCAACTGTACTAATGACGATAACAACATGACTTTGTTCACTTGGGGAAAAAACAAAAACTAGCATCAAAGGATAAAGCTTGCTTGTGCTACAAACTCAGACAATTACATTAACCTCCTAAGTCCTGAACTCTTCCATGGCATGCGTTTTTAATTTCTCTTTGATGTTTGGGCTGATTGGGACCTGTTGAGTGTAAAAACAAAGAATTATCAGAATTATTTTTTTCACCTGATTTTTGTTTCTAAGAAAAATGAGATCCACATATGAGGAGAAGAGTAGCAGTATAATGTCCTCGGAGGTGGATATCAGGCCCTTGTAGAGCAAAATGGAGTTTTGGTCTAAATGTGATGTCCATATATGTGGATCCTAGGAGGTTAAAGTTTCTTTTATTTAAAAAAAAAAATCACCATTTAGCCAAAAATGACAATGTCTTCATGTTTGCACAGGAATAAAGATTCAATTTCATTCAGCTGTTTCTGACTCTACGAATGTGGCTGAAGAGGGAATCCGCAACTGGACAGATGATGAAGTAAAAGCGCTGCTGTGCGTCTGGGCCGACCGCAACATTCTGGAACGATTGAAAAGCACGCTGCGCAACAAATCCATATTCCAAGAGATGGCTCGGCAGATGCAAAGACAATATGGGGTGATACGCGACTGGAGACAATGCCGTACAAAATACAAGAATTTGAAATATGACTATAAGATTGCTAAAAGTGCACACGCTGCAGGAGGCAGCAGTGCAGGAAGCCTGGGGAAGTACATGAAGTTTTTTGATGAAGTGGAAGCTATTTTACTGGACAAAGGACTGGAAAATGGGAGCATGGAGATGCAGAAGAGACTGTATGATGGTGAACTGAAAGCAGGGAGGCTACAAACGCCAGCAGGCCACACAGGGCAGATAACAGGCTCTGAGAGTGAGGTGGTCATCGACATGGATGATGGTAAGCATCACGTTTGCAAGCAGTTGTTTTAGATTCAAGACTCCATAAAAATAATTTTCTTATTTTTCCTTATTTAAGATGACAACAGTGATGATTGCAACATGGACGGAGAAATGGAAATAAAGAGAGAGAGAAGTACAGGTATGCCAACAAAGAAAAGAATCTGCCACCTGTGGAGTTCAGCTGCATATGTAAGCTTTTCCTTCCATATCTGTTCTTTTATTCCAGATGCCCATCGAGCACACACAGACTTCTGCTCTGACCAAGTGGTCACGGTGTCGGACGCTGGTCGCAACTGGAGCGACCAAGAGGTGCAGGCCCTGATCCAAGTCTGGTCCGATGAGCGCATATGCAGGAAGCTGGAGAGCTCAACCAGAAAGAGGGACATCTTTGTCCAGATCTCACGCAGGTTACTGCAGCAAGGCATCGATCGTGACTGGAAACAGTGCCACACTAAGTACAGGAACCTCAAGTATCTCTACAGGTCCCTTCAAAGGGGCAAGACTGATGAAGCTGACCCGAGATGCCTCATGAGGTTCTACGAAGAAGTGGACTCCATTATGAATCGCGTGACTAACGACTACACAGAAGAAGATTCGGACAGACTTACAATATCTGACAACTGTGATGAGAAAAATAACGTGGACGGCAATTTGGCAAACACGAGGAGAGCTGCGGAGGACAAAACCTGCACCTCTGATTCTGACTTAACCATCGAGGCATCAAACACGTGTGAGTCAGAGCGGCATAAAATCAAGGAGCATCGTTTGGATCAAGAACACATGTTGATGAGTGAGCTGATCATTTAATCATCAGTATGAATTAGATGAAAAGGTTACGCAATGCATTCAGTGGTCAGTTACCACGAGTAAGATAACCAAGCAGGAACACCACAGACAGCCAAAAACAAAGGTTTTGGCTGTTTTTGTCCCTTAAAATATTTCTCAAAATCTTATATCAACACAACACATTAGTTAGTATTTCAACTAAAACCATAAAATCTGCAGAGAAATTGTGGTTCAGTAAACTGACCCTTTAACACTGAATAGACTTGAAGGTAGAGGGAAATAAATATTATTTTCAAACTACAAACTTTCCGGTTAGTAAACAACTTGGTCCAACTTGAGCTGCAGCCACCCAGGAAGTGGTTTTAAGATGTGTTTTATTTAAAATGAGTCTCGAGGTGGTCGTAAGCCAGTTTTACTTTGTTTAATACCAAGACAATTCTTAGCTTTTGCAGCAAAGAAGCATGTCTATATCTGTTTTTTAACTGCCTTAAATATATTTTTGCAGGTGCTTCTGAGAGTGAGGTCGACAAAGAGAATACTACTGCATCAAACAGAAGACTGAAGAGGAAAGCTGTGGATGAAGGTCTGAAATGTGTCTCCTTCTGAAATAATTAAATATGGATAAGAACATGGCTGTGAGCTAAAACAACGCACAACTCATGAAACCCTGTTAGGAGCTGACATGTTACACTAGTCGTACGTTAACCTTTGTCCTTCTTATTTCCAGACCCTGAACTGCACACATCACTGAAAAAGCTGAACCCTCTCGGCCCTGTTGCTGCTGACAGACTGCACACCCAGTGTAAAGAAGAGCAGGACCACATCCCCATATTAAAGATCAACTCAGTCTGTTCAGTGGCCCCCCCTGCTCCATCGCCACAGGTAACATACACTGATCTCACGTGACCATTACAAAACTGACGTATTCTCCGACATAATAAACGCTGGTGTGGGTTCTTTTAAAACTACCCCAACTACTTGATTAATCGAGTGACAGATTATTATATAATTATTTTTCAAATAAAAATGTCCCACATTAAAATTACATTTGTAAACTTTAACATGTTTAGGTTTCAGATTGTTTCAGATTGCAAAAACAAAGATGAATTGATTCATGCAAATATTGTAAAGCCTAAAGCTGCAGCTCTATGATGTATGTTGGGCTGACGTTTGTTAATCAAACCTGAGGAAAAGTTCTGTCTTCAGTGTTATTCACTCATCCATGTTAGAAAATTCCAGAGTTGGTTTTGTTCACCTGGTCACAGGATTTTAAATGGGAGAAATGTTTCACTGCTTATCCAGGTGACTCCTTCAGTATCAGCTGACCACAACCTTAACAGTGCAGTACTTAAGCAGAACAGCTGCATAACAACTGAAACCAGCACCACTGACTAACAATGAGCCACCAATTCAGTTTCAGGATCGTCAGTATGCAAACTGGTACCACGAGTACCAATCGCATCACTGTGAGATGATGAGCAATCGTTCAGAGGTGTCATCGCCTTTTCACGTAACGGCTCCCCACTCAAACCATGATGTGCACACCGTCACTGTGCGAGTTGCCACTGGTCTGTAGGTGTAAACAGACCACCGCGTCTCAGCCTGATGAGCTAGCTCTTCTGCGCTGTGCAATCTGCTAACCTGTGGTTGTCTGGTTAACTTTCTGAATTCAATGTAATTGGAAAATAAAGAAAATACATTAAACTGCAAGCTAGTTGAAGGAAACCAGGGTTTTGGTTCATGAAGACATTTCACCTCTCATGCATGATGGATCGTTGACCTGCCCGGTTTCTATGCAGGTCGTTAAGGGTCCCATCAGTTGAGCTGACGTGTGACTGAATGCATGGGTTATGTGGGTCACATGACCTGTGGTGTGATTCCTATGTGGGACAGCTTCATGAACCAAAAACAAAGTCTAGCTGCCGTCAATTTAATAACTTCAAACTAGCCTGGTCTCAACACCTGTATCTTATGTTTCATCAGAAATAAGAACGTGGCAATCATGTGACATCCTTACAGACAAGCTGCATGATAACATGTCGCTAACAACAGTGACACTTGAAAAGGCGATTTGTGTTTCCACTATTTTCTTCTTTAAAAAGAAACAAGTGCTGCCTGCTGGAAATATATTCCGGCTTTTATGAGCGTAGACTAAAATGAAGCAATTCTTCTGTAAGTTCACTGGCGTGTTGTGTGATTTGTCTTTCAGGCCTGCTCAGGATCCACGAGCGCCATGGCCTCCACCCCAGGTACTGCACGAGCCTTAATCCGCACTTTAGCGCTTCAGTTAGATGTGCATGGTTTAATTCTTTCCTTGTTTTCAGAGTTGAAAATCGGCCAGAAGCTCAATGAGGGCAAGACTAAACAGATTTTCGAGCTCGTGGACCAGCCGGGACTGGTTCTAGTCCAGTCTAAAGACCAGATCACAGCTGGGAACGCCGTGAGCAAAGATCAGATGGAGGGCAAAGCTGCCGTTGCCAACAAAACCACGAGCTGCGTGTTCCAGCTGCTGCAGGAGTCTGGTGAGGTTTTTATTTCTGCACAAGGTTTTGGAAACAACAGATTGCATCAAAGGTTGATTCAGTGACAGGAAACAAACAGCCTAAATCTCGTGCATGAACAGAAATGATAATCATGCAGTAATACTTCATGTATACAAATTCAATAAAATGTAGTTTTTAATCTCAGATGTTGTCATTTGTCCGTGAGTTTGAGGTTGCTCTGATATCCACCCTTCTCTCCTCAGGCATTAAGACGGCCTTTGTTAAGCAGCACTCGGACACGGCGTTCATCGCTGCGCGCTGCGAGATGATACCCGTTGAGTGGGTGTGTCGCAGGGTGGCGACTGGATCTTTCCTCAAGAGGAATCCAGGAGTCAAAGAGGGCTACCGCTTTTCTCCTCTAAAGATGGAGATGTTCTTTAAAGTGAGTCTTGCTGCGTGCGGTGATTCTCTCCGTGTGTTTTCAGTCTGAATGTTGCCGCAAACTCATCACTGATTGTGTTTTTAGGATGATGCCAACAATGATCCTCAGTGGTCAGAGGAGCAGCTGCTGGAGGCCAAACTGTGTCTGGCTGGACTCACTATTGGTCAGTGTGAGGTGGACATAATGAGCCGCAGCACTGTGGCCATTTTTGAGATAGTGGAGAAGGCCTGGGCCACTCAGAACTGCTCCCTGGTGGACATGAAGGTAGGCTGTGCAGCAGCGCCCCCTGCTGGTTAAAGTCACATCTTGGTGCGATCTCTTCTCTCCTGTAGCTGCAGCAGAACTACAACTAAGGACTTTTTCTTTGCTTATAGATCGAATTTGGCGTCAGTGTGAAAAGGCGAGAGATTGTGCTCGCTGACGTGATTGACAACGATTCGTGGAGGCTTTGGCCAGCTGGAGATCGGAGCCAGCAAACAGACAAACAGGTGATGGACTGACTTTGATTTATTTTCATGCTGATATGAAAAAGAAACAAGCCTCAAACTTTTCTTTTCCCCTTTGTAGGTGTACAGAGAGCTGAAGGAAGTGACCCCAAAGGCAATGCAGATGGTGAAGAGGAGTTTTGAGTGGGTCTCTGAAAGGGTCAAGGTACAGCAAACAGATGCCTCTAATCTATTCTTGATCTTGTAGGAGTGTTTAGCTCTTTCTTTGCTTTGAACATCCAAACCAACAAACACTGTTTAACATCACAAAAGCCTGCAGCTGCTTTTGATGTAATTCAGGAAAAAACCAGCACAGCTGTACGATTTTTCTTTTGAGCAGGTAAAACTGACATAAAGTGATGATTCAATGGTTTCTGTGTGTCTACAGTTGCTGCTGGAGCCCCAGGCAAGCAGCAGGGTGGTGCTTTTAATGGGCTCCACCTCAGACGTGGCCCATTGTGAAAAGATAAGAAAGGCGTGCGCCTCCTACGGGATCCCCTGTGTCCTCAGAGTCACCTCGGCACACAAGGGTCCAGATGAGACGCTCCGCATTAAAGCTGAATATGAAGGTGAGCTTTAATATTGACGTAACTGCGTCTTTATACTGATGTGGGATTCTTTCTAATCGGATCGTTTCTTTATGCTGTGCTGCAGGTGATGGCATACCCACTGTGTTCGTGGCTGTGGCTGGGAGGAGTAACGGCCTCGGCCCAGTGATGTCTGGTAACACGGCTTACCCTGTGATCAGCTGCCCTCCTCTCACTCCAGACTGGGGACCACAAGATGTCTGGTCATCCCTCCGCATGCCAAGTGGTGAGCAGAGCTCTTTACTGTAGCGTGCAGCGTTAATCGTTCGTGCTGTTTTTGGATTTATTTATTTTTGTCCTGCAGGTCTTGGCTGCTCCACCGTGTTGTCTCCTGAAGCTTGTGCTCAGTTTGCAGCGCAGATCTTGGGGTTGAGGGACCACCTGGTGTGGTGCAAACTGAGGGCCTCCATGCTCAACACCTGGGTGTCTCTCAAGCTGGCTGACAAGAAGTTACAGGCCTGCAGCCTCTGAAGAGCCCAGCGTGCATCACGCTCAACAAAAGAGCTTTGGTCCATTTAGCACCCTTGAAGCGAACTGCAGGACTGAAAACGACACAATTCATTTATTGAGGCCAAGTTTATAACATGGAACAGTTTCTAACAGATTTGTTATAGTTTCTCATTTTAATGGGATTTTATAGAACTTTTTAATTTGTTTATTTATTTTTGCATGCATATTGTTGCTGCCTGTGTTTAATGGTGTCATTTTTGTAACTAGCTGCTGCCTATCGTCAGGTCTCCCTAAAAAAAGGTTTTTGTTTCAGTGGGATCTACCTGGCTGAAAAAAAAGTTCAATTACAAACATTGTTTACTATGAAAACCCAGTAACTGTAGATGTTTGTCACACATATGATTGAAGCCTGTATGTATTTGTATGCTTTTTTTTAAGACACACCGAGCTTTTGGATCACAGCAGAAGAAGTGGAATCAAAACATGTAAACAGTTTGTTCACGGTGGCTCACAGACACGTGGACAGGAAGTTGTGTCATGGAGCTTTCTTTTCTGACTCGATGCAATAAAACTTTTAAATACTCATATTCATGAATCTCGTGATAATTTGGGGGATTCCGTGATTTCTTGAATCTCACTCAGTGCACGTACTCATGTGTCTTTAAAATCAAATCAGTCTTTTATGTGTGATAAATATTATAAATGTGTTTAACACTGTGTATCTAAACTAATTCAGCACCACAGAGCTAATTACAGAAACGTTACTACTTCAAACAAACTCCCTGATTGTCCCCCACTCTGCTCCATCTGGGCGTTTGTGTGCGAGTCATGCTGTGTTTGCCACATACACAGCATCTTTATCTTTAAGTGATTATATGACAGACCGGGTGGCCGAGAGGCTTTGTGTGGTGAGGAGACAATAGCTCTGAAAAATTGTTTGTTGCTTAATTTGTTTATGCTGCTCTAAGAATAAAGTAACGCGTCTTTGACGAAGTCGTTCTAACTACTATGATTGATGCTTTGACAAAAGCTAATTTACTTTTTTGCTTTACTTGGGAATGAAAATTCATTTTTTGAGCTACAAAGTCCCAGAAATGTTATTACACCAAATAAATAATGCATCTTAAACTATAGTGGGCAGAAAGGCTGGATTAAAAGCTGCTTGGCAAGATCGGCTTACTTCTCACCCTGTTTGTGTGCTTCATGGTGTTGTGATGTGAAGCTGTGCAGACGAGTTTTTTGTTTTCTGTTCTCATGCTGACCTCCCACAAGCAGCCCAGTATGAGCAGGGGCCTCTTTCCCCCTCCTCTAGTTGCCCATTGAGCTGTGCATATCTTCCAGTTACTACCTGTCTCCCATGTGGTGTCTGTGCTGTGTATGTGTGGTCGGGGTTTGCAAACTTGCATGTGACAAATGAAGGTTTCATTGAAAGTTTTAGGTCTAATCTTAAAGGTTGAGACAGTGTCTGTCTCCTGAATCCCAGCTGGTTCCACAGAAGACGGAACTGGAAGTACTGTGTTGTGACAATAAAGCACTATGAGATCTTTTAGCAGGTATTCATCCATCTGACCTGCAGCCATACTGGCTTTATTTAAGGAACACTGATTATTTACATTTTTACAAAAATGACACCATTAAAACACAGGCAGCAACAAGACACATGCACCAAAATAAATAAACAAATTCCATTAAAATGAGTAACTATAACAAATCTGTTAGAAACAGTTCCATGTTATAAACTTGGCCTCAATAAATGAATTGTGTCGTTTTCAGCCCTGCAGTTCGCTTCAAGGGTGCTAAATGCACCAAAGCTCTTTTGTTGAGCGTGATGCACGCTGGGCTCTTCAGAGGCTGCAGGCCTGTAACTTCTTGTCAGCCAGCTTGAGAGACACCCAGGTGTTGAGCATGGAGGCCCTCAGTTTGCACCACACCAGGTGGTCCCTCAACCCCAAGATCTGCGCTGCAAACTGAGCACAAGCTTCAGGAGACAACACGGTGGAGCAGCCAAGACCTGCAGGACAAAAATAAATAAATCCAAAAACAGCACGAACGATTAACGCTGCACGCTACAGTAAAGAGCTCTGCTCACCACTTGGCATGCGGAGGGATGACCAGACATCTTGTGGTCCCCAGTCTGGAGTGAGAGGAGGGCAGCTGATCACAGGGTAAGCCGTGTTACCAGACATCACTGGGCCGAGGCCGTTACTCCTCCCAGCCACAGCCACGAACACAGTGGGTATGCCATCACCTGCAGCACAGCATAAAGAAACGATCCGATTAGAAAGAATCCCACATCAGTATAAAGACGCAGTTACGTCAATATTAAAGCTCACCTTCATATTCAGCTTTAATGCGGAGCGTCTCATCTGGACCCTTGTGTGCCGAGGTGACTCTGAGGACACAGGGGATCCCGTAGGAGGCGCACGCCTTTCTTATCTTTTCACAATGGGCCACGTCTGAGGTGGAGCCCATTAAAAGCACCACCCTGCTGCTTGCCTGGGGCTCCAGCAGCAACTGTAGACACACAGAAACCATTGAATCATCACTTTATGTCAGTTTTACCTGCTCAAAAGAAAAATCGTACAGCTGTGCTGGTTTTTTCCTGAATTACATCAAAAGCAGCTGCAGGCTTTTGTGATGTTAAACAGTGTTTGTTGGTTTGGATGTTCAAAGCAAAGAAAGAGCTAAACACTCCTACAAGATCAAGAATAGATTAGAGGCATCTGTTTGCTGTACCTTGACCCTTTCAGAGACCCACTCAAAACTCCTCTTCACCATCTGCATTGCCTTTGGGGTCACTTCCTTCAGCTCTCTGTACACCTACAAAGGGGAAAAGAAAAGTTTGAGGCTTGTTTCTTTTTCATATCAGCATGAAAAGAAATCAAAGTCAGTCCATCACCTGTTTGTCTGTTTGCTGGCTCCGATCTCCAGCTGGCCAAAGCCTCCACGAATCGTTGTCAATCACGTCAGCGAGCACAATCTCTCGCCTTGTCACACTGACGCCAAATTCGATCTATAAGCAAAGAAAAAGTCCTTAGTTGTAGTTCTGCTGCACCTACAGGAGAGAAGAGATCGCACCAAGATGTGACTTTAACCAGCAGGGGGCGCTGCTGCACAGCCTACCTTCATGTCCACCAGGGAGCAGTTCTGAGTGGCCCAGGCCTTCTCCACTATCTCAAAAATGGCCACAGTGCTGCGGCTCATTATGTCCACCTCACACTGACCAATAGTGAGCCCAGCCAGACACAGTTTGGCCTCCAGCAGCTGCTCCTCTGACCACTGAGGATCATTGTTGGCATCATCCTAAAAACACAATCAGTGATGAGTTTGCGGCAACACTCAGACTGAAAACACACGGAGAGAATCACCGCACGCAGCAAGACTCACTTTAAAGAACATCTCCATCTTTAGAGGAGAAAAGCGGTAGCCCTCTTTGACTCCTGGATTCCTCTTGAGGAAAGATCCAGTCGCCACCCTGCGACACACCCACTCAACGGGTATCATCTCGCAGAAGGTGTGCAGGCAGCCGAGGAGGGGAAATGGGCGTGTCTTACCTGTGCCGGGAGCCAATCGCGGTCCTCAGCTCATCTAACCAGCCAATCACAGCCGGGCATTGATTTCCACGTGAGGAGAAGACGCTCAAACATCAAGAGAAGACGTTTAATTAGGTACAAATAAAAAATAAAAACCTTTGGAGCTTTTTTCGCAAAAGTTAATCGTTTTACTCTTTGATAAGAAGTGATGGCCAAATGAAGCTTTCTGAAGCTTGTGCTGAAAAACGGTTCATTACTTCAAGCTCTTCAACACAGTCCTGTCTGGTGACACCTGGTGGCCAAAAATATGAAGAGCAGCTTGAGTCTACAAATGAACGTGTACTGCTTCATCATGACTACACACTCTACAGAGTGATTCACTTCCCTATAATCCACAGAATCAGATACTGAAGCAGTTACGTTCTAAAGGAAGCTTCAGTCGTCACTGATCATGTGATGTTTTTTGACACACACGTCGGAGCGTCAGCTTCAAGCTGGCCATCACTAATAAGAAGCTTGTCTTATCAAAAGCTCCAACAGGTCAAAACAGTGTGTTTTTGATCGAATCGATTAGTTTGAGTTTGAACACCGACTCGTGATCTAGAGCTGGTGTCACCCAGAGTTTTGTTTTTAGAGATGTGTAACAGAACCAGGCACAATGGATCCTCTTACATCAGGTCTTAGCTGAAAGAAAAAAGGACAAATAGGAGCAAAGAGGCAACAAGGCTAAATGAATACAGGAAGCATAGATAATAACTGGAGTTAACATTCTAGACAGCAGCTACTGATGTTGTTGAATGTGATGTGTTGTTTTTACTTGTATTGGTCTGTAATGCAGTAATAAAACGCTAAACTCAGTGATCACACTGCAATAATGTTTCCCATTACAAACCACCAAACATGCCTTTGTCTCCTGTGCAGCGTGAGCTACAATCACCTGATTTCAGTTCATGCAGAGGAAGAAGGTGGAATCATCTTACAACCTTTGAGGAGTGAAGATATGGACATTTCTTTGTTTTTAATTATTGGATTATTTTAAGCAGTATCACTGTGGTTGTGACTGTGTGGAACTTTTAACCTCCTAGGACCTGGCGTCCACATATGTGGACATCACATTTTGGGTTATTTAGACCAAAAAGAGAGATACGAGCGAGCAAGCATCTCACTGATCACTGCTGCCGTATTGTAGATCAGCTTGTTAGTGTCGGTAATCGTGGTTGTAGGTATTGTCCGTAGTGCTGCATTAACATCATCTAGCAGACCTTCTGAGGGTACTTCACGTAATCTTGGTAACCGGCTACGGGGGATCCAGGTTTCAAGCTTGGCCATGATCCTATTTTTCAGGTCAGTTCCTCTCGCACTCAACGATCCTTCTCCTATCGCACTTGGGGCTATGTACCCAATCTCGGGTGGGGGTGATGATATCTCCCCCCTGACCTGGCGTCCTGACTCCTCCTTGCCGTAGCATTTGTGTTGTACCTCGTCAATCTCTAGCTGTGAGAGCAGTCCCTTCTTTCGAATGTTGGAACACTGAGCTACTAGTTGTTTCGCCGTCATTGTGGATGTTGGGTATCGAAGAATCCATAGGTCCCTCATCCTATTCATGTAGCCCCTTCTGCCGGGGTTACTTGCGTAGTAGCATTCCAACAACGCCCTGTTTTCGTCTCTTGCCCACCGATGCCTTCTTGTTCCAGTAGCCCACTTTTCGTCAGGGTGCCCTGGTTCCTCAACACCTGACGCGGACCTTGTTGATCTGGGCGACGTCCGAGCCGGCATGCCTTCATATTTATCTGTCTCGCTCATGTCTGCGGTAGGCTTGCTTAGCATAGGGGGTCTAGCCTTAGGACCCTTACTGGATACAGACGCCCCAGGCAGGAATCGAACTTGCGATCCTCTGCTCCAAAGGCGTGTAGTCTAACCACTACGCTATCCAGCTCTGCTTGGTGCCGAAACCCAGGACTAATATATATATACATATATATACATACACACACAATATATATATACATATATATACACACACACACACACATACATACATATACATACATACATATACACATATATATATAAATATACATATATATCTATACATATACATATATATATATACATATATACATATACATATATACATATAAATATATATACATATACATATACATATAAATATATACATATATATACATACATATATATATACACACATATATATATACACACTTTATAGTATAATTTAAAATTACAGTATACTATTATTTATTTTATTTTTATTCAATATGTTTAAATTATAGATATAATACATTTATATTATATTCTCACTGATACAGCATTATGACATTATTATACTTTTTATGTATAAGAGCACAATAATAGTAATATAATAATATTAGTACACTTATATCATATATATTTAACAACATATAACATTTTATATACGGGTGTATTCCAAATTATAAATTATTACTATATTATCAACAACACTAAGTAATCTATACAATTATATCACTAAATACAATTAAATATTATATAAACAACATAATATAAACATAATAATATAGTCACATATTTACTCATATAACATGTGACAACTATATATACATTATAGCATATATAATATTGATGACCCAATACTTACGATATAATATCTCTCTTCACAGTAGATTATACCTTACAAGTATAATTTACTTAAAGTAGAACCATAAATAAGGTGTCACTATATACACATTATAAATATACTAAATAGCATGATATTAAATACATAGATGACACTAATTATTTTTACATCATAACATTGTGATGTTACTAGTGTCATACATATAAATACAGAATTAGTTAATCATTAGTATGATTATATCGACATAATAAAAAGCAGACAATGCATAATTATACATATATCATATATATTAGTAATACCCATATAATATGCATATACTACGATGTCTGTGTCGGCTCATGTTTTTATCATCAAGGGCCCCTTTAATATACCACCTCTTATATACACCCTAAGCATTTACATAGCATACAGTTAGTAGTAAGGCAGCACATACATATTCTAAACATATTACATATATTACGTACTCACCACACGACAATTAAACGATATACATATATCATACACACACATATATGTAACATATACATATATACACACGCATCGTATACTTGACCTGGTAATACAGATATTACTACCAACTAATATGTTATATCATTGAATATCATTATGATATCGGTGAGGTATTTTCACTATTGATAATGGTGAAACTTTTTCCATAGCTAGCAGAAAGTCAAGACAGGTAGACCTTTACATACTATATTAGATATATAGGTACTAATACATAATTATATATTTGTTATATGTATATTATAATAATTACAGTAATGAATATATATTATATTATGAGTGTGAGAGAAGAGAGAGAGAGAGAGGGAGAGAGAGAGAGAGCGAGAGAGAGAGAGAGAGAGAGGAGAGAGAGAGAGAGAGGAAAGTATTATTCTATATAGATCTATACGCAGATATAGCATAGGAGAGTATATCCATAGTATAAATGATATATTAGGTCTACTCAAGATAGTAAATAAGTCTATATATAATATACAGTATGTTATGACTATGCTGAGTGTATGGAGAAGTGTAGGCGAGGGATAGAGGGGCTAGACT
>NW_024583571.1:59465-60728 GCF_018398535.1 Haplochromis burtoni
GAGAGAGAGCGAGAGATCTGATATAGATCAGTATCTGAATCTGTCTAATATCCCCCGAATGAATTGCTAATTTATAAATTCACCATATTCATAAACGGCTTAATAATAAATTCTATATTCTGTTACCACATTATTTGTGATCAGTGGGTTTGCAGGGTGGGTGTTGGGGGTCTTTAGCCTTTGGCCCCCATCCCTGCCACCAGAATATTTTTAAGCAAGTGTTTCTAACTTTAATTTGAATATTCAGTATCCCACCATCTGCCCCCCCCGCACACAAACAAAACACACAGTATAATTCACTCCCTCATTAAAGTGAATATTATTTATACCATTTTACACCAACAAACTCAGATAGCTAAGGATGAAGAACCTTTTCTTCTTTAAAGAACCATTTGTAATAGCTAAAGAACCATCTTCAAAATAAAAAGGTTCTTTGACGTATGATGGTTCTTTAAAGAACCATAGAGACATCAGAAGAACCATTTAAGAACCCAAATTTTTCTGAGAGTGGCTGCCAGTAAAAGTAGTCACCTGTGATCTTTAAAATGGCCCTGATGTGTGCTGCTGTTTTTAACTTTCAACAATTCTTTGCTGACACTGTGAATATGAATGTGGTCTTTGCCTAATTAAATAAATGTTACACTGACTCACTGCTTCATCTTTTGGTACAAACTGGCATTACATGGAAGTACAGCCCAAAACCAGGTTAGCTTGAGTTTCTTTTTTCGGGACATAAAGTCATAGTAGGTATTGTTTCAAAGCTGGTGGACCGATTTAGTTCATTTTGGAAGTTTTAAGAGCAACTGCTGTGAAAATATTTGTAGCTTTGGGAGAAAATGATTTAAGAGAAGATTTTACCTCAGCAAAAGATTAAATATGAAAAAAGGATTGAAATTTAACTTAGGTAACACATAAAATGAATACAACTACTAAACACTACTGTGTCCTAAGGAAACAAAGACTATAATGTAACAGGGATAACATTTTAGAGAATTAAAATCTCTAAAAGGAAAAATAATAAACTTGATATAAACTTGATACATGCAGCTTCCTAAATGTAACATTCAGGATTATTCACTGCAGGTCCAGAAATCAGAGTACCTCATCAGATCCAAGTGTGACATCAGCTGACACTCTTTACAGGAGATTCCATCTGAACTCTGTGGAGCCTGATCTCAAGGTTTTTAAGTCTGAGCCTGAAACCAGAAGAGGATCTTTCTCTCTCTTCAGATTCATTGTGATCCAGTGTTAAGAAATATACTC
>NW_024583571.1:62630-63942 GCF_018398535.1 Haplochromis burtoni
TTTTTTTTTAAAGAGGACAAGAGCGGCGAGGTCTATCGCGATAGTTTAATTTCTCTATCGAGTAAAAGTTATATCGCGATACATATCGTTATCGTTCTATCGCCCAGCTCTACTATGACCTGACTATGACCAAGTGTCTGCACTTGTATGGTGTCTCTCCCGTGTGGATTCCCTTATGCTTTTTCATTGAACTTATTTCCAGTGGTGAAGGATGACCCACACTGGTCACAGATGTGCTTTTTGACCCCACTGTGGAAGAGTTCATGTATTTTTAATGTACTTGGTGTGTGGAAGCCTCTCCCACATTCTTTGCAGTAGTTCACTTTGTCTCCAGTGTGGCTACGTTGATGTGGATTTAGGTCCCGTTGATGATTGGAAGTTTTTCCACAAAGATCACAGAGAAACTCTTTCCCACCACCACAGTGACGACAGGGTTGAGAAATGGATCCATGTGCGTCGCTCCACTTCTAAACAAAGACATTGTAAGTCGGGGAATTCCTTCAACAATTTTATCCTGAACGTTGCCTGAAATAAAGAGCATCTCTGCCAACGTCCAATTATATTTTAATGTTTACATTACAACACTCAGCTTACTGAGTGAAAATGAGTCTTCATTTTTCAAAACAGTTCATTCAGTATAACTCCATAAGTTTACTGATCAGACTTGTTCCAAACAATCAGGTTAAAATTACAAGATAAAAAACTAAATACATACCTCACAGTAACTGCACTTGTAGAGTTACTTTCTTGTGTGGATCTGTTGGTGTTTATTCAGCTGATGTGGAGCTTTAAAAGTCTTCTCACACAGGTCACATTTATAAGGTCTCTCCTCAGTGTGGCTAAACATGTGTCGTCGTAACTGTGCATCGGTTGCAAACAGTTTCCCACACTGATCACAGCAGGAAACATCATTTCCAGTGTGAATCCGTAGGTGATTATTTCGGTACTGTTTGCCGCTGAAACTTTTTCCACAAAAGTCGCAGCTGTACGCCTTAATTCCAGAGTGGGTAACTAGATGCCTCTGTAAGTCGCCATTTTGAGCAAAAGCCTTACCACACAACTCAAAACTGTGTGCTTTAAATCCACTGTGGATTAGTTGGTGTTTTTTTAGGCCTCCAGCCAGGGTAAAAGACTTTCCACACAAGTCACAGCTATAAGGTTTAACTCCACTGTGGATGAGTTTGTGTGTTTTCAAGGTTTGAGCCTGGGTAAAAGACTTTCCACACAAGTCACAGCTGTAAGTTTTAACTCCACTGTGAATGGTGTGGTGTCTTTTTAAGTCTCCAGCCTTGGTAAAAGACTTTCCACACAA
>NW_024583572.1:0-34313 GCF_018398535.1 Haplochromis burtoni
CTCTGTTGCTTGTGAAGCTCGCACACAAGAATTTCACTCACATGTGCTGTACCAATGTACCTGCACATGTGATGTGACAATAAAAGTGATTTGATTTGATTTAATCAAAGTCCTTCATCAGCTAAATACTTCACTAAATGGTACTGACCTACATGATTACAGACCTCTGCATAAAGGTGAGTCAGGTCTTAGAAATAGTTCATCTTTAAATATCTGCAAATACCAGAGATCAGAATCATGAATGTGAAGGCAGGCTATTACAATAAACTAAACCTGAGGCAGATCAGATCAAACTGAACTTTTTTTCTCTTCATAAACAAAGGAAAATGTATAAAATAATAAAAGTGAATAAAAAAATAAAATAAAGGTTTGGGACTTCAACACTTAACCTGCCAAATGTTAAAGTGGATTTAAACTGTGGTGACTTTAGTGTGTGGAGTTCAAAACGAGGGTGTTCACACAATTAACTTTATAAAAACAAAGATAAGCTGCCAGAAGATCTGTCTGTGTGGAGCTGATTTGTACAGAATCTGACAAATCCTGCTTCTTTTCCACTGGTTGTTACTCTGTAAAGCAGGAACATCAAACTCATTAGGGTGACGTACAGCCCATTTTTATCCGAGGTGGTCCGAACCAGTGAAACTGTCCTGTCTGTCAGTGAAGTTTAACTACACATTTAGCTGAGATGATTTCATTTAGGAAAAAAATAAGTGTCATTTCAATAATATTCTTCAGTTTTCCTACATGTTAGAAAACAGCCTGCTGTAGTAAGTGGGAGACATTTATCAGAGCAACTCGTAAACCGTAAGAAACCAACATGGAAAATTATATAAAATGTTTTAATGGCTGATTGTACAGACTGAAATGAAAGCCCCTGTTCTGTTAGTTAATTTAGGGTAGTATGAATGGGTTTTATCAGCAAGAAAAACCTGGGAACTTCAGCTCTTTAGGTTTTTATTTTTTTATTTTTTACACTGACTTCAAATATAACATTTGTTTTAATGCATGTTTCTTTTCCCACAGAGTCCACTCTGAGATTGCCAGGAATATTCTGGATGAAGCGCAAGCATTTTTTTATGTATTTGTACTGATTTTTGTCCTCTGTTCTTTCCTGTGATTTCACTTTTCTTTACTGTAGTTTTATGGATTTTATCTTTGTTTTTGTTTGTTCTTTATTTGGAGGGGCGCCATTCTTTCATGTATTCAGCACAGGCCTGGAGCTGGTGATAAACAAGGGAGAAAACCACACACTCACAGATTATTTTATGATAATTTTACAGCTGAAACTAGAAAATAATTCCAGGCAACCTGCTTACATTATAAAGGTTAATTCATTTGTAATAAATCCAGTCATAAAGACGGTAACAGGATCCTGATTTTCTGCACAGTTTTTAGGGGTTTTTTTCCATAGTACCTACTGGGACAGGCCCAACGTGGCACGACTCTTTTTTTCCATTACAATCGAGTACAACCTAAAGCACATCTGGTTGTTATAGCAACGTAGGGAAGTGTCTTGTGATGTCATTTGTATGCAACATGGACGCCGAGATGATGGTATACCTGATTTAGGTGAAGGAGACGCTCTCATGATTTAGCCAATTGATGGCATGGAGTCTGTTGGACGGTCTCAGACCATTTGGAACCCTAAAAAAACCATGTCGTTAATGACTCTCCGGCCACCCTGCAGCCTCTTTGTTGTGTGCATCACTGTATGAAGAAGTGATTGCGTAGCCACAGTATCAACAGACTCCCTGCTCATCTCTGCTCTTTGCTCACATGCAAACATACACTAACTAAACTGGATCTAAATCCTCTTCTGTCCACAAAGGGAACAACAATTGCCAAGCCCAGAAATTTTCCACTCTTTCACATCTTCCACTTTCCTGTCTGTCTCATGCTGCCGTACATGCAGGTACCACAATGAGACGAGCCGTTTACGTTCAGAAAATGACCACACTAGTCAGTAGGAACTGCCAACTCACTCAAACTACTCTCTAATGACTGCACAGTTTTAATTTTGGTTTATTTTGGAGGGCCACACAGACTTTCCATGGCATGCTTCTCATGTTTGTTCAGCTCAACTGATGCAACGCAACAAGAACATGAACAGCAGGAAACCAGAAAGAGGAAGAAGATTCACACCTGACTAGGAACTGAAACCGCAATACTTAACCACATAGAGCTGTTTTCTGTTTTAGGTCTTTTTTTTTTGGTGGAAACATTTAATTACACTGTGTTTAAATATCTTAAATTACCCTGACACACAAGGAGAACCAACACTGAACCAAAGAAAAACTACACTGAGGTGAGAGAACACCCCGAGTCTCCAATTTGAGACAGATCCGTTAATAAATGTCTTCACTACTGGCTAGTTAAAATATGAAATAAATATATAAATTAATAATAATTCAAGTGTTGAAGTCCCATATTTGAAAATAAAAAACTCCAAAAGCAACTAGTGACCAGTGCTATATTTCACAGAAATGCAACATTAAACTAATGTTTTCATTTTTGAGACTGACTTTGAAAGCAGGGACATCGCTCAGGAGTAGTCTGAGGTTAAGCTGACTGATAAACTTAAATTCAGGCTAGGTTTAAATATACAAAGAGCCATTAAAGCTGCCACAGAGTAGCATTTTCATGTGTCACAAATCTTGCAGCATTCACTCTGGCTGTCAGCATGCTGACCGTCTGACCCCTGCTTGCCTGTAGCCATCATTGCATTACAGTTAGAATCTTGACTGCTGATCACGCCGTTATGTATTGGCCTCAGAAGACTTCGTACATGAAATGAGCAAGTAATCCACTTGTGAAAATATGCCCGTGTTTAATCTAACCCCAGACTCTGTTTCTAATTTCTGCTGATGTTTTTGCTTTTGTGGTATCATTTGTCATATTTGTTCGATCTAGCGTGAAAGCTGAATGAAAGAAGCGTTTACTAATTTTTGTGACTAAAAACTTCATGTTAAAAAAAAATATATACTATTATAGTTCTTCTGAACCATTTAACCATTTTTAAGAAGTACACACAGCCTATGTATATAAAGCAGCGCTGTGGTGGGGATAACAAGAGGTTTCAGATTGCTTGATATGAAACTGAGTTTTATTTTATTAATTTAACATTTTAGTGGATTTTAATTCCTCTAATTAATCCCTTTCAACATGTAAATTAATCAGAAGGTTTTTTTGTATGTAATTTGTATAGTATTTTTTCTCTCTCTTATTTTCTTTTCTAAATGTACTTGTATATTGTTCACATGTTGAGATAAATTACCAATCAAATCAATTGATTCACTTTATGTTCAGAAGGGCCGGTAAAAACGTCAGGGTTTTATTTTTAACACTGTTTCAGACGTTAATATTAAACATGCAGTCAGACTTTCATGTGTGTTTGTGAGGGAGGGCTGAAAGTGAGTGGATCGGCCTTTTAAAAAAAAAGCATACCTGAAGAAATATCTGATGTTAGAAACTCTTGTGTACTGTTTGTTTGTATATTTGTCTTTCTTGCTGCTGTTACACCCAAATTTCCCCTTGTGGGACAATTAAAGGATTATTCTATTCTAAGCTCAAATTTCACAGAAGTCATGACATCTATCCAAACTTTAGACTGTAAAAAGCAGGGGTGAGTTTTTATAATCGATTCATCGATTAAAATCGATTCTGGCTTGGATAACATAAAATCGATTCATTAAAATCCTGAATCGATTTTTTAATATAAATTTATTTTGCCCGAAATGCCAGAATCTCAGGTGAAAGATCACAAAATTTCAACAACCACCAAACAACTAAGACAGTAAATGAGAGCAGGTACACGGATTCTGCACATAGACGTAAACACACAGCGCGGACCCGCGGATCAGAATCAGTTAGATGTCGCCTTTCTCATGGTCGGGGCTGAAAGCCGACAGCTCACTGATTCTGATCTGTCGGCGGGTCCGCGCTTTGTGTTCACGCCCTTTTTGAGCCGATTCTAAAGCTGTTAGTTTGATCTCTCTCCAAACAATATTGACCGAACCAGCAGCAAAAGAAGATCCAAACGCTTCACATAAACATCGTCATGAATTCACTCTGACTTTTACTGTTTTACTTCCACCACGATGCACAGCTCTCTCTCTCTCTCTCTCTCTGTTTTCTTCATTATTCGCTTGCTTGTTACCCACAAGACTACTGTTGTTTACAGCGCTGTCGCCTGCTGTTTTTTTCCCTTTTACATTCTTCCGAAAAGAAAACCTCATTTCTGCTGTTCAATACTGAACAAATTTAAACTTTTTAAAATTATGCAAAATGCTTAGACGTGTCTCTAATAAAACCCCTGTAACGTCAGAGGTAATGTTCATATATTGATTAATGGTTTTCTTTCGTTTTTGATGTACTGCAGAATATTTTTATAAAATCCCAGAACAGGAAAATCACCTTCATGTTTTTCTGTGTTTTATCCTCAGCTACTTTGACACAAAGGCATCTACTGTGATGCTCACACCTTTGATAAAGTCTTGCGTGTGTCAGCTTCCTTTTTATTGATACAAAAATATGTAAATGTACTGATATGAATTATATTTCTGGCTGTCAAAATTTCCCAGATTTAAATCGAATCAAATCAAATCGAATTAAATCGAATCGTGGATCAAATCGATTTGGGACCTTGTGAATCGGAATTGAATCGATTCTAGAAATCAGTGACGATACCCAGCCCTAGTAAAAAGGTTTTTTTATGCTAGACTCACCCACGCTCTGATTCCACAGCAGGAACACCGTCAGGCTGTGGAGACAAAGAAAGACACCCAGGTTTCAGTGTAACTCCTGTGACACAGCTGATGATACTGAAATCCAACAAATCCAGGAATGTCAACGAGCAGGTTCAGTGAAGCTCAAGTGCAGAAACAGCAGTATTGAGTATTTAAACGAAAATTCAACCCATAATGAAGCATTAGAGGTAAAAACATAAAATGAAATAGCATTTTAATTATATAAAATCCTTCCAAAGTAAAACTTAAACTAGATTAAAAGTAAAAGTCAAAAGAGTGGACTCGTCTTTTCATTTTCAAGGAAAAACGGCCAAAAACGTGAATGTTAAACCTTCATAAAATATTTTCTTGGTGTTAAGTTGGGCTTTTTTAAAATTATTATTAAGAAAGGGAGTTTTAAGCGTAAATGAGAGAAAACTGAAGTATTGTCTGGATTTTTTCAGTTTTTAAAAATCATCCGTGATCCAGGGTTTCACCATGTGTTATTCATCTAAAAATGTTATCTCGACGTGTTTTTAACTTCAAACTTAAAGACGATGGAGTGAAAAGAGTTAGCGGAGAAGCGGCAGGAGTTAAAGCGGCTCCCTGTGAGCTGGTTATATGAGGAGAAGCTCGTTTATCTGCAGTTAATTCAGAGAAATTCTGTTTGTCTTGTTTGACTTCTTTAAAGTTGGCCAGTTACCGGAAGTAGCTTAAGCTAAAAGAAAACGGCTAACGCTGAACTACGTAGTTAGCCTCGATGACCCATCACACTCATTTTATGGCCCAGTCGTTGTCGGTTTCATTACTGACCTGATTAAACTGTTCATGCCGTTTCTTTATCCCTTCCAGATGCCCAAAATAAATTTTATATTTACTTATTACTTCTAGTTTTCCAGCTAGCTAGACACTCCTGGCTCACGTATCCCAGTAAACGGAAGCCAAGAGGCAGTCATTTCCGCTTTAAAAAGTTCAGTATAATAATAATGCACATACTATGAGAAATATTTTTTAAATATATCTCGGCTGTGTTTATGTGTGTTTACAATGTTATTTCAACCCCCAAATGTAAAAATCCACGTTTTTTAAGCCGTCTACGTCAAATTTCTGCTAAATTGTTGCGATTTGTGCTCCGAAACTCCAGATTAAGCAGATTTTCCAGCTGTAACGCACCTGTCACATATTCTGCAACTGCCTGACATCAGTGAAAACACCATGCGCACAGGCGGAACCTCATCATGCTGTCTTCTCTTTCTCCTCTTGCGCCTCCTCCAGCACTGGTGTTGCGGAGACTTCTGCAGCCGTGTCCATGTGTGGATGGTTCTCACTGAGCCTGCGTGAAGGGAGAAAAAACAGAAAAAAACTTCAGTAATTACACTTAAACAGAAAAACTGTTTAAATAAAGTTTATTTGAAAAGTCATGGATTGTGCAGGGAGACAAAATTTACTGCAACACCTCCTCCCGTTTAATCCTGCAGGTAGTTTCCTGCTGCTCACAATAAATAATCACAGTAAAAACAAAAACACTGTTTTAATGCAAGAATAGCTTCAATGTTTCTTTTTTTTGTCTCCACATATTTATTTACTGCATATATATATATATAGTCCAAAAAGATTTAGACTCTTTTTTCATCTTTTTTCACCTATCAAAATAAAAATAATGAACTCCTGAGGCGTAACATCCCGACGATTTGTCATGTCCCGCGGCGTTCCCGAGGAACGACCTTCCGCGTTCTAGGAGCCGGGTTACGGATGAAATCCAGTAGAATGACGGTCCCGCGATAATACACGTTGGGCACAGTGAGATCCTGAATGTAAACTTGTTTTTATGGTTTGAAAAAAACGTCTAACGGAAATTTTAAAATATATTTTTAAGACTCCCCAAGAGGGAAAGAGAAATTTCTACAAACTGTATTAAGGTATTGGATGTGGTCATAGAGATGTAATAGCTTTTTGTTCGACGCCGCTGTCTACTGTGCACATATCATTTCTGCCTGTGTTAGTGTGCTGCTTCTGCTGCCACAGCAGTATCTCAGTGGGGATAGACGTTGGCCTGGGGGACTTTTAATCACTTTTATTTATATCATATTGTGTTTCTCTTTTCAGCAGAATTTCAGCTAGTTTGGGAGTTGGTTAAGGAGGAACTATGTGGGAGCTGTATGATTTGGGGAAGTAAAGTTTGTCATTTTATCTGTAGTTTCTGTGGCTGTGCTTTGCTTTCAGGTCACTAATTATTGCAACAGTGATTTTTATTTGTACTTTATCTGAGCCCTGAGAAAAGAGAGGTCACCTCAGTTCAAATGAATGCCAGCATTAAAAAATCTAAATATTTCCAAAAAATTTATTTTTTAACATCCTTTTTTGTTTAAAAATTCATTTTCCTTTTTGCAACATTTTACTCATAGAATAAACATTAAAAATCATTTTATCTCAACACTGAGTCTCTGTGGTTTTTTGTGATTAAACCAGAACCACATGATCCCAACATAATGTTAATGATATCTGCACCATATAATATCAACCTGCTGGTGTTCCAGTTTAACTTGTTTTGGTGGTAACTGTTTATGTTTGTTTATATTGTCCGTGTATCCGTGCCAATGCGTCAGAGGTTGTGACAACACCTTTTCAGAAATAACAGTAAACAAAGGTTGCTGTGTCCAGGTCATGAAAATCTATATTTGTGTTAAGATCGTAAATCTAATTATTCCTCTGACTCCACTCGTACCACAAACCAACATTTTCCTCTTTGACACCACTGATCAACCATATAGATACACTTCTGCACACATCCTGTTTGCACAGCTAGTTGTTTAACACCACGCCCATATTAGCTGTGGCATCGCTTTGTAGAAAGCAGACAAATGCACCTTCAGCTTTTCTACAGAATAACTTAACCTGAGATCAAATTCTGATCTGTTTCAAGATCACAATAAAGTTTAGAACACCTGGAATTTGAGCAGCGTGTTGGATTTACTGTTAATGAAATCCAAACAGGTCAAACCATCATTAAGGAAACACGTTGGCTTTTAAAGCGCTCTGTAGTTGTTCAATGAAAGCAATACATGTGGGAAATAGGTATGGGAGGTTTCTGGAAGTCAGTATTTCAAACTGGTTACCTTCATTTTTTAATAATAAATGTATTAGCTGAAGGTTCAGGTGCCTCCCTCGGGTTCCATTTCACTGCATATACAATAAATGTTTCCATATTTCCTGTACATGCATTGCGACTGTCAGTTTCACTTGCTACCAAGTTAGGTGTAGGCTTGGTGGGAACTCGTTCTGCTGGATCTGCATCAGAGAACCATCCACTACGTGTTATTAATTTAATTTATTTTTGCCCCTCCTGTATTTAAAAGGGTTGGGCCAGCCTTTTGTTTAGAAATGCCCGTTTCTGATGCCAAATGCTTCCAACTATGGCAGGCCAAAACAAAAAAAAACTATCTACAGCTGAGGATCCCGGGGGAAAACCTGACACACCTTCGGCCTTCAGCCTATTGTTGAAGAATAAAGGTGGCCATACCAACTATTGACTTTCAAGCTTTTTAGAATTATACAAACTCTGTTTTTGCCTTAAATACTGGATTGCCTTAAATACTGTGCATTTTTGAACATGCTACAAAGAAAGCAAAAGTGCTTGAGACTTTTAAACAGTAATATTGGGTAATCAGGAAAGTGTGAATAGCTAGGTAAAAGACACAGGTACAGACAATGTGTGAAACTCAAAGCAAAACACTGGAGACAATCAAGTCCGAAAAAAATCCCACAAGCAATGAACAAAGCAAAAATGAAGACCATCATAAAGACACAGGTTAAAATAATAATCTGTATTCTGCTGAAACTCTTCAGTAGAACCAAAGACTGAAGAATGTAACGAAGCACCGAATTCACAGCAACATCAAAGGAAATAACAGGAACACCCCGACACCACTGTGGTAGCAATTATTTTGGCCTGAAACAGCTGTAAAGACATATGTGAACATGTAACCTGTTGATCAGGTTTTTACAGTCATCTGGTTTACAACTGTGATGTCTTTCACAAAGCTGAACAGTTTGTACTGATGAGGATGTGTATGGATGGCTGGCTGAAGAAGGAATCAGCCACAGTTGCGAACATGTGAACACTTAGCAGTTGTGTCGATCTTAAGTATGAACGTAACACCATTGTTTGACGTTAGTGAAGCGTGAGTGGTTTGATTTTTATCTTAGCAAGTCAAAAAACTTTCTCTCTCCATGTCAACATGTCAGGTGTTAACAGGTGTTGTTCAATGCTTGTTTGGGCGAGTTGTTGAACCGCTGCTGTCTTTGAGCCAAAAAGAAAACTACAGCTCGGAGAATGTGTTTGAAATTAAAGGCTTTTGTTAGTGTGAGAAAATTACTGGAATCTGGCACAGAAATTTCCCTCATCATCATTTCATTTCTTATTCTGTTCTTCAGCTCACTGGCTTTTATTGTTGGTCTTAGAGATTTCATTATTTCCTATTTTTATTCCACTCATGTGTATAATTTGAATCATTTCATTATGTTTACTCTGGGGTAATCTAGAACTTTGAGCCAGAATGAAGAGTGTTGTAGGAAGGCTTTGGTTTAAATGGACCAAACAGGATTTTTCTTCTATCATTTTTTGTTGGCAGCACTGGTGATTGGCACTGTTGCCTTTCTGTGTGGAGTTTGCATGTTCTCCTGTGTTTGTGTGGGTTCTCTCCGGGTACTCCGGCTTCTTCCCAAAGTCCAAACGCATGCAGTTAGTGGGGTTAGGTTATATTTCCCAAAGGTGCGAGTGCGAATGGTTGTCTCGTGTGTTAGCCCTCAGGCTGGCCTGTGGAAAATGTGCCCTGCATCTCGCCCTATGGTAGCTGGCATAGGCTCCAGACTGCTACAACCCTGATAAGGATAAGCGGAAGAGGATGGATGCATTTTCCTTTGATTTTTCTTTTTTTTTACAATTTGTTTTTTGTTTTTTTTGGTCATTTTTATTTATATTGGTATTTCTGAGCCAGGAGAGGGCCATAAACCTGGCCCTGACAAGAGATGTGTGTTTCTAAGTATAACAGCTCGAGCATTTACGTGGATCACATTTCATTTAAGCAAATAAACAAGAGACTGGGTCAGAAAAGTGCAGCAACATGTGGGTGTGTGTGTGTTTGCACAGCTGTCTGCTTCAGTGGCCCACTCTTTTGTGTTGTTGCTCCTGTTGTGTTGAGCTAATTGGATTAGTGTTTAAATTAAAGGATTTATTTCCTCAGTCTGACTGGAATCTGTCCCAAACTTCTCCAGATGTTAACACACACTAACTGTGTGTGCAATATAAATTAAAAAAAAATCAGAAAAAAGCAAAGTCTGTTAAAGCACTCATGAATGTAACATTTAAAAATGTCAATGTGATGGAGAGCAGAAACTGAACTGTGTATGAAGATTTATGTGGGACGTTGGGGGAAATCTTATTCTAAGGTCACAAATGACGTGTTACTGTAAAGGATGAAAAGGATGATGCAAGCATGAGCTGAGCATGACAACATGGTTTTTCCTCCCTTTGGTTGCTTAAAGGTCTAAAGTTTCTTAGGAGAGTTTTTGCTGAGGTCAGCTGGAGATGAGAGATGAAGCAGATTTACCACACTATGTCCATCTTTTATACAGTATGTAAAGTCTACAAGGTGCAGACGGAGAGTGGATGTATGGAAGCCCGTTTCCGCCACTAAAAAAAAAAAAAAAAGCTAGTATCCATAACTCGAAATTTCCAGTTATTTTCTCGAAATTTCCAGTTATTTTCTCGAAATTTCGAGTTATTATCTCGAAATTTCGAGAAATATAACTCGAAATTTCGAGTTAGCTCTGCCAATCAAAAATATACGCGAATGAGGTCGCTTTCTTGTTACCCGGAAGCATATGGCGCAGGACCGCGCACTCAAAAAACGGATCCCAACAAATTAAAGTATGTTTGCTGATAGTAACACCATGTGATTCAGCTAATAACACAGGGATTTCATCATTTGTGAAGCCAGGCTGAAAACACTCAGCAATCTGTGCATTCACGACTGGATGTGAATTTAAATTTACCCTTTTTAATTTTTCATATTTATTTCCTATCTTATTCATAGCCTTTCCTTTTTTGTTTTCTTTAGGTCACGAGCAGTTGTCCAAGCATTTCACTACATATCGTACTGTGTATGACTGTGTACGTGACAAATAAAAATTTGAATTTGAATTTGAATTTAATACCGGTAGCTTAGCTGTAGCATTTGTAGCTGAGGGCTTCAGCTTCCGGGTAACATGGAAATGACGTCATTCACGTAGATTACTGATTGGCAGCGCTAACTCGAAATTTCGAGTTGCTTTTCTCAAAATTTTGAGTTAATATGTTGAAATTTCGAGAAAATAACTCAAAATTTCGAGAAAATAACTCGAAATTTCGAGATAATAACTTGAAATGCGATCACATTTCTCTCTGTTCATCAGGGACTCTCATGTTAACTTTTATTGAGTGGGGAAAAGTTAGCGCTTATCCTCTAGCTTCACTGTGCTAATGTGTTTACATTATTAGTTTTTTGTCTTCATTTATACCTGAAATGATAGCAGAGCTGTACATGATTCTTATTTTGAAACTAGCGAGCTAACTCCCTGCTAACTTCTAACTCCATGAAACTTTATAAATCCTGTTATCATGGATGTTATTGTTGTTAAACCTCTTATTGTTGGTATACACTGATCATTTTATTAAAGATGACAGATTTTAGAGCGTTTTACTCTCAGGCGAAGTGTTTGTTTGACTTTGGGAACTAAAGAGGAGTTTGTATCAGCTAGCATTATAAGACGTAATAGGCAGATAATCATCTATAAACTCAATTTTAGAGTTTATCTTTAATGTCAGATCAAGTGTGGCCTGTGTGTTGCAATAGCAAGAAAACACAAAGTATGAGGTAGCGAATACATCAGAGTGGTGCTTAACAGACATTTGATGTGTGTACAGCATGGATGGATTTCCCCACAGGACTGACTCACAGATTCAAACCTAAACATAACAACATCAATTATTTATACCTCTCATTATGTCTGAGCACTCCTGCAGCACTATATGAATGAGAAGACCTATAAAATGGAACGATCGTGGCTCAAGAGTTGTAATTGGAAGGTTGCCGCTTCGAGCCCTAGCTTGGACAGTCTCAGTCGTTGTGTCCTTGGGCATGACACTTCACCTGTTGCCTACTGGTGGTGGTCAGAGGGCCCGGTGGCGCCAGTGTCCGGCAGCCTCGCCTCTGTCAGTGCGCCCCAGGGTGGCTGTGGCTACAATGTAGCTGCCATCACCAGTGTGTGAATGTGTTGATGACTGGATGTGTAAAGCGCCTTGGGGTCCTTAGGGACTAGTAAAGCGCTATACAAACCCATATGGAAAAGATATATACAAGTTTGTATCTGTCTTGTGTGAAACTTGTATGAAAAGCATATGAGAGTAAAAACAGATATAAGATCCCTTGAAAATTTATATAATGAAACTTGTATGTTTTGGATACTTACTAAAACAATGTATGAAAGTAATGAGAAAGTGGCCACTTTCATGAATAATCACATATAAGTTTTTACTATTTCTTTTCCATATGGGAATACAGGCCATTTAAAATGTTACTTAAATAACATGACATTTATTTAAATCAGGTCATGTCCTGCAGATAATTCAATAATAACATGTCTTGTTCACGTTCTCACAATTTGGCTTCCTGTCTTCATTTAAACTGTAGCCACAGTGACCAAATATGTAATACCAACACACTCACTACTTTGTCTTTTTTTGTGCACTTGCCAAATAACAGTTCCCCCAGAACTCAGAACAAAAAGGTTTTATTTGCATGCAGTCAGTTCCTGTTTGGTAGTCTAGCAACTGCCAATGGCTCTCTGCACCAGTATTCACACAGCTGTCTCTTTTTAAAATGTTCAAGTAATTAAAAATAAATAAATAACCTGGGTTACGAAAACAGAAGTAAAAGCATGCTTTTTGCTGCTGTAGCAAGTTAAAGGGGAGCTGATGATGAATTGCAGTTAAAGGCTGGGGTTTTTTTTCACTGAATTTCTGCAAAAATTCTTAGAAATGTCACTTCAAAGTGACGCATTTATGCTGATGCAAAGTCTGAAAGGATGCATTCCCAAGACAAGAAAAAAGTGCACACATTTGCACTGAATGATCACCAGCCGGCTGTCTTTTTGTATGGTGTGTTTTATTTGTGGAAAACTCAAAGTGGCTCTCTAAAATCGGCTTCTCGCTTGAGGAGCTAATTGAGCATCAGTGATGAGACCACAGCGTGTCTTATTAACACCAAACACAAATGAACAAATCAAAAAACAGCATAAACGGTTGCATTTGCATGCTTTGTTGCAAAAACACAAATGTTTTCTTTTTGTTTATTTAAGTTGGTCTGAGACTTTCTGTTGTGGTCTATGGTAAGATAGTCTGCATTAGGTTGTAATTCTTTTATGACTGACTCGGTGCCTACCCCAACAAAAACACACACACACACACACACACACACACACACACACACACACTTTGCTCTTTATGAGTAATAACCATCTAAAGACGGAGACGTGATGTAAAACCACAGCACAAGTGTGTGTGCACTGCTGTAAGAGGAAAGGAGGCTTTTGCATCAGACAAGCATTGTAGAACACACCCTTGTAAAAAAAAAAGAAAAAGAAAAAAAAGCCATGCACACTAACAGGCTTCACAAGAAAGGAAACAAATGTTTTTGTGTAAAAGTTGCAAAACAGTTCAAAGAAACTGAGTCAGTAAAACATTGAGAGGACAACACGTACACCTCTGTAATTTTGGTTATTTGGAGCAATTTTATTGAAATGGATTTATCAGAGCCAAAAACAGACACAACATGTTGTGATTTCTTTTGCTCTGGAGTCATCCCGTACTCTGAGGAATATCAGATTCATGATGCTGGGAACAATCTACGGGCTGCTGTGCAGCCTGTATAACAGAGCTGCTGATGGACATGCTCAGACATGCTTTGGACAGCTGAACAGTTACAATGTACAGAGTGAAAACAGTTGAGCTGAGAGTTCATTCTCAACAGTAAACATGTCTGAGTGTGAGTGATAGCAACAGTGAAAGGAACATTTAATTTAAAGCAAAGTCACTTTTATAGTGTCACTGAAAGTGATGTGAGGAAAACAGAGGGATATTTTTTTTATTCCAGTTAATCTGAAACAGGAAACCCATTTTAGACCATGAACTCACCAGCAAATTGTTTACTGAGGTCAAGGCCGAGCGTTGCTTCCCTACAGACCTCTGCAAGACAGGAAGTCTGGCCTTGCTTCAGTTTGACTAATGTTACCTAATGCTAACTTGTCTTTTGATGTGACTGAATTGCTCTTTCATCAGATATAACGCTGTCTGAAAGTGAAAAAGTGAAGTGTCAAAGTACAAGCTGTTAATGTGTGAGAGGATTTGTGGTTGAACAAGGTGTTACAGAGTTACAGTCATTTAAAATATAACTCTCAGTGAGATGACCCAAAGTCTGAGATGAAGACGTGTAAACTCATACTTTAGGTTCAACGTGAACATTCACATAGTTACATCATAGCAACGGTGATAGAAGCAGGAAATAAGAACAAGGCTTTTATCGTGATTATAGTATGATCTACAGTGCATCGTGAGCAGAGGTGGGTAGTAACGAGTTACATTTAATCCGTTACATTTTCTTGAGTAAGTTTTTCAAAAAAATTTACTTTTAAAGTACCTTTTTTGCATGATACTTTTTACTTTTACTTGAGTACATTTGTGAAGAAGAAACGGTACTTTTACTCTGCTACATTTGCAAAATTTGACTCGTTACTTTTTTGTTGAGTTTGTATGCACCTTGTCACTCGCCCTATGGTAGCTGGGATAGGTTCCACCCCCTCTGCAATCCTGATAGGAGGAAGAGGATGGGTCGTAACAAACGAATGAGCTAGTAGCTATGAGACAGTCGTTTGCCATGTAGCAACATGCCCAGCACTCTGTTCTGATCAAGCTTTTCTTTAATCACATTTTAAAACTAGCACGGGTGCCTTTCCTGTCACAGCCCCAAGCGAAATAGAGTCTCCTCTTGGGACTGAACCAAGAAGCATTCATAATTTTTGACAACTGCACTTTACAGCCAGAGACAAATTTTTAAACAAGAGTAAAAAAACTAAAAACAAACAAAAACAACACACTTCAATGGCTGCCATCTTTGCCACAGAGCCAAGATCTGACATTGAGGTCAGAGGATTATTGAATACATTAGAGTAGGGCTGGGCGATATGACCCAAAATTCATATCTCGATATTTTTTAGCTGGGTGGCGATATAAGATATATATCTCGATATTTTTTTAAAGCCATAAGTTAGAACAAAAAGAGAGTTCTTAGTCACACTGTGTCCCAGATGTCACACAGGCATTTTTATTTACATACAGCATAGATTTACATGAAGAAATTACTCAAAAATAAATTATCAGCATTTATTAAATAATCATGGTCCATAAATAAAAGAAAACAATGTTGTTTTTGTGCATAACAAAAAGCTCATAATTGTGCAGTCAAAATGTAAACTAACAGACGCTGAGCATAATAACAAAGACAGATTTCACAGCTGCTCTGTTCCCAACTTCTACTGCGTGACTGACAGCCGTGAGTTTGAAATCCGCTTTGTAACCATGTCTCTTAACAGGTGCCATTTATGGTCCTTATACACACACAATACGGTAATATTACGTCGAAGCACAGTACGTATTACTCCGCGAGGCTCCAGACTACGGTAGCCGTAATGCTCCGACAATTCATCAAGCGCTGCAGCTCCGTAGCTTACCAAAGTCGTAAAACATTTTTTGACAGATTGCTGAGCGCCGTGTACCACCTGAAATCGGTTCGTGGTCAGTAAGCACAACCAGAATTCATACATTAGGCGCGCTGTCAACTTTTGAGAAAATGAAAGGATTTTAGGCCGTGCAGCCCCTGTGGGCTGCATGTCATTAGCATGGTTAGCTCGTTAGCGCGGTTAGCTCGCTAACACGTTGACGCCGTCCAGCCCCACAACTCGCTAATGGAGATTTGCCGTGTCCTTCTGGTCGCTGCCTGTAGTTGAAGCTATGGGGGAGGGGGAGTTGTATTCAGTGAAGGAGAAGCGAGGCCGAGTAACGTTGCGTAGAGACAAAAGTGAACGAAAGAGAGGCAAACTTGTGGCTCCACAAGTATAATTATAACGTAACATAGACTATATCGATATAAAGGATATTGTCACATCAGGGACGTGCAGGGGGGGGTGGGGGGTGGGGGGGGAACTAGAGGGGCTAATTCCTGCCTACCCTTTTGTTGAGGCAACTTTAAAAAAAAATATATATATATATTTTAATGTGTGTGTGTGTGCGGAGTCCTGTCATTTTTCAAACTTAGCTTCATTTGCGGATTCTCTCTCCAATCTTACAGTCGATCTCACTTGCATACAGTAGCTGTCACATACGTGATCATTTTTCATTTTTAACTCTGCAGGATGTCGAGACAGAATGAGACCAAAGTGGCCGAAAGCAACAGAAGCTGGTGTGAGAACAGATGAGACCTGATACCGACGATCCTGTCATACAAAAATGACCATAAGTTTTCAAACACTGCTTTAGACTCTACGACACAATTTAATTAATAATCCCAAAGAAAATGCAGGATCTGCAGGAGAGTTGTTGGACGCGTTATCAGATAATTGCTGTGTTTTTGCTGCTCTTACAGTTTTCAGATACTATAAAGGGGTTTTTAACTTCAATTGGGTGAGTCATACCACATCCTACTGAAAAATATCCCAAGAATGCATTGTGGGTAAACTGCCATGACTCATTTCATCATAGGGGATAAATAGCTATTCCAAACAAGTCCGAGCAAAGCAAAAGAAAGCAAAAAGCAACCTTTACTTTGTGAAAGGTAACATACCAACTCAGTATCTTTGCAGTCTGAAATATTGAAAATTGACGATCTAGTGAAATTCCAAACAGCACAAATTCTATTCAAAGCAAAAAATAAAGAACTGCCAGGTAATATTCAGAGTATGTTTCTGTTCATGGAGTGAAACTGTGGAACAGTCTGAATATGGAATTAAAGCAATGTCCAAACATAAAACAGTTCAAAAAGGGTTATAAAAATATGATCTTCCCGAACTATAAAGGCATGGAGAATATTGAAATTAAGTGAATGTCTCTATTTAAAAAAAATAAAATTCATGATGTGATATTATAGTCTATAGTATATCAGAAATCTGTTCACTTTTTTTTATTACAAATTATATCAGTAAGGAAGCTGACTAAATATTAGCTGATAATTTATGGCAAAGGGGTGAAATTAAATAAGTGTTTACTTCTTCACACTCCCTTTCAACATGTAAGTTAATCAGAACGGCAGGTATATTGAAATGTATTGATTTTTTTAGTATAGTATTTTTTTCTCTTATTTTCTTTTCTAAATTTACCTGTATATTGTTTACATGTTTGAAAAAAATTACCAATCAATCAATCAAACTTGGAGAGAGTGTAAAAGAGATTTGGGTACAGTTTTAAAGAAATGTTTTTCGCCCCTAAATTTTCATATGGATATCTGAAACTGAGACCCTTAGCCCCCTTGCTAGCTACCTCTCCCACATTGTAAGAGACCTTGGGGTACTCTTGGATAGCTCCTTCAAATTAGAGAAACAAGTTTCTACTGTGGTTAAATCCAGCTTCTATCAGCTATGTCAAATTTCTAAAGCTAAACCTTTTCTTTCCCCCAAGGACCTTGAAAAGCAGATTGCATGCATTCATTACCTCTAGACTGGACTATTGTAACTCTCTTTATTTAGGCCTCCCTCACTCCTCTCTCTACCGTTTGCAATTAGTACAGAACGCTGCTTCACGCCTTTTATCAGGTGTTAGAATGCATGATCATATGACTCCGGTTTTAGCTAACTTACACTGGCTTCCTGTGAAATTTCGCATTGATTTTAAAATTCTTTTACTCATAAAATCTTTAACAATAACATGCCTAGCTATTTAACAGAACTTCTGCATTTGTATAATCCTAAAAAAGCACTAAGATCTTCAAACTAGATGCTCTGAATGCAACCTAAGTCTAAACTGAAAACCAGAGGTGATCGTGCCTTTGCTATTGCAGCACCTAAACTGTGGAACAATCTCCCTACTGCCATTCACACTTCTGAGTCTATTCAGTCTTTTAAATCTCGCTTAAAGACTCATCTTTTTTCCCTGGCTCTGACTTAAGACAGTTTGACTATCATTTTGTGGCTTCTAAGATTGTCTTGTCTTGTGTTCCTGTTTGGTAAATGTGTCTTATTTTATTTATTTCCTAATTTGTGAAGCGCTTTGATCGACATTGTTGTTTTTAAATGTGCTATCCCATATGGAAAAGAAATAGTAAAAACATATATGATTTACTCATGAAAGTGGCCACTTTCTCATTACTTTCATTTTTTTTTTAGCAAGTATACAAAACATACAAGTTTCATTATATAATTTTTCAAGGGATCTTATATCTGTTTTCACTCTTGTATTCTTTTCATACAAGTTTCATACAAGACAGATACAAACTTTATAAGATTTATATATATCTTTTCCATATGGGTTATAAATACATTTTTGATTTGATTTGATATCTGCCGTGAGGACAAATCTGGACCAGGCTTGTGTCATCAAAGGGCCTGTAACTCTGAAAGTACTCACAGTATGAAGACAAACGTCAGACTGGCTTCACGAGATGTGCTGAAGTTTTTGTAAGAAAAGAAATCAGCTGATTGTGACGGGGTCAGGGGGGAGCACTGTTGCTCTTACAACTTAGTACATCGAGCAGCAAAAACCCCCCACTTAAATTCTAGTTATTTATTTTAATACTGAGTGTGTAATCAAATCTGCTGACATTTCCCATGATATAATGCCAGAAAACACTCAAAAACACGATGATGTGACTCCAGACCTTTTAAAATGTGGGAATCTTTAGTCCAATAGATGCTGAGAGCAGTGAGAGCCTAAAGTGATTTTTTTTGCAGCCGTCTACTCTAACGTCTCTCTGAGGGTTAGAACTCATACTCCAAAAAATGGATATGGGGTGGATCATTATCAGCCTTATGAGCCCATGAAAAACAATCTCATATTCTCGTACTTTATTTTTTTCATTCATTTCTTAATCTTCGACTCTGACTTCACCGTATGCAAGCCAAACGAGGCTGCCGTCCCATGTTTAATCAAACTTTCAAGCATAACACTACAACACTAGTAGTGTAGCCTGTGGTAGTTACAGGTAGTCTGTGTCACTGTGAGCAGTGCCATTCAGGTTAAAGCACAACAACATTGCTCATTACATACATGTTCAATCCAGGGATAATACAGTTCACAGTTTGCAGTTCATGTTGTGGGTTTTGTAAGGCTTAAAAACACATACTAAACATATTCCAGCAGCACAGAATACATATTGCACTTATAACAAGCTATAAATAAAATACCTGAAAACGTTGAGCACATACAGTGGAATAATAGAGCCAGATGAAGAGGCACTAACAGAAAAATAAGATAGAGGGAGGACAGGAATCAAATCACATTAATGCTCCAAAGGAATTAATTCTGAAATCAAAACAGGCATCGACAAACACCAAAACTGAATCCTCAAACACCAGACTACCTATGAACATGCTGCTAACTAACCCTTAGTCTGATATATGAAGCAGAAAGTTTCAGCTAAACCATCAGTCCTGCTCCTCTTCTCTCAATGTTTGACACTCTGAGTCTGAACCAAAGACCTACGGCCCAAACTAAACAACTAAACAAAGAGGATGTCCTTGCTTTACTGACTGCGTCTCTTTTGCATTTTGACAGCTCTCAGAGATAAAAATGTGAAGTGACAACAGACATTTACCCTTATTCTCTCCCTCCTCGTCTTCAGACTTTCTTTTGCAAAGTGATGAATAGAAACAGACAGTCGAATTGACCACTTTGTATAACTTCACACAGGAAGCGAAAACGAAATCAACGAGAGCGCAGCGGGAGGTCATATTAACGTTTCCTCCCCAAAGAGCAAAAACAAAGAACAGCTGGCTCACAGCTGGGTAAAACACAACGGTGTTTAATAACTGGACGCTCTTATGACCAATGTTCCCTCTAAGCTGCGCGCATGCGCGCATGCGCACTACTGGCACGGTCTTTGGGCAGAAAAAATCTGCGTTGCGCACAAAAAAAATTAACTTGAATTGAAATTAAAATAAATAGTTAACAAGGCTCAAGGTTCTTTATTTGTCACATGCATAGTTATACAAGTATAACACACAGTGAAATGTAACCTGACACGCTTCATCGCGAGCCGTGTTTTTGTTTTTTCCTCTCTCTTCTCTCTTGTGCTTTGCGCTGGACAGAGGGGGGAGGGGCGGTAGTTACACTCGCAGTAGCACAGGAACAAAGCAGGAGGGAGAGAGACAGAGAAAGAGAGCCAGGGACAACAACGTCACATTAGAAAGGTATAGTAATCGTCCACAACTATTTTCAGTTGCGGATGATACAGGATTCAGAAAGTTTATTCATGCAGGCCCATATGACAGAGAATGTGCATCTTCTTTTTGTTTTCATATTTTCATTTATATTTAATTGTGTTGTGGTTTGCAGCATTTTGTGTTGTTTCATTTAAAAAAAAAGCTGAAAATTTAAATAGTTAAAAGTTGAACTGTGACTAGTTGGTTTTCGTTTTATATGATTTATTTATTACATTTTATGTGGAGTGAATAAATAAAAGTATATTTACGGTGGCCCCTAGAGACAAAGCACGTACAAACTTCACAATACGTACAAACCCTGAAGCACGTACAAACTCCAAAACACATAAAAACTCAGAAGCACGTAAAAACTCCAAAACACGAAGAAAACACAACAGAAGTGCTCCAGAATGCTAGGCCCAGCATTGAGCTTTTGTTACCTGCACTGTTCCAAAAAATAGAAATGTCAAATTATTTTACAGTGTATTTTACAGTTGTGTACTGTTTTTCTAGAATATCATTACATTTACATAAGTAGACTATGATATGACACGTCAAATGTAAAATAACATAACATCACTGTAAATGTAATAAAACACAATTTACTTGTTTTTTAAAAAAAATTTTTTGTACATATGCATATTTAGATTGTAAAAATACATTCACAAATGTATCATGATTTCACAAATATCTGTCCGTTATTTGAAAGATTGAACTGTTGAATTCAAATGTAATGCTATGGAAAAGTATATAACATGGTCCCTATAAGCTTGTGTTTCATCACATAAGTATTATTATCATCACTAGTTAGAGCGATCGTGGCTCAAGAGTTGGCAGTTCGCCTTGTGATCAGAAGGTTGTCGGTCCGAGTCCCGGCTCAGACACTCTCCCTCGCTGTGTCCGTGGTCAAGACTCTTCACCTACCGCCTGCTAGTGATGGCCGATGGTGCGATATGGCAGCCTCGCCTCTGTCCCAGGGCATGCAATCAATTATTATTTAAACCAACTGTTAACTGTATATTTCTGTACACTTACGTATTATGATTCATATTTCCACATTCAGTGACCTGGTTTATAGGTAATTTCATTGTTTGATCACGTTAAAATGTTCCTAATTTAATGTCTAAAAGCACTTGGAAAAGGCAGAATCCCATGTCAAATTAGAGCAACAAACTCTATTTTCATTACTGAAAATAACTGTATTTTTATAGGACAGTTATTTTCTGTTATTTTGCGGTCGTATTTTGGCGCCCCAGCTGCCGGAATATTACCGTTTTTTTTAGATGTTTTTTTTTTACCTATTTACAGATGATTTCATTGTTTAATGACATTAACATGTTCCTAATTTAATGTTTAGCGGCACTTGAAAAAGGCGGGATCCCATGTCAAATTAGCGCAACTAATTGTATTTTCATTACTGGAAATAACCGTATTTTTATGCGGGAGTTATTTTCTGTAATTATACGGTCGTATTTTGGCTTCAGCTGCCGGAATATTACCATTTTTCAAGATGCTTTTTCTAACAGTGTAGAGGCTACACAAGCCAGCAAGTACCAACGACTTGCTGGCTTGTGTATGGTGTATTAACAGGTAAATGAACATTTTTTTAAATTATTTGAATATATATGGTGCTTGTGTATAAATACACAAACAATACATATATGCTTTCAATTGTGTAATTTAAGTGATCTAGGTAGCTCTGTTTTGAAGTTCAGTTAACGCTAGAAATGTGTTTTGGAGTTTGTACATGCTTTGGAGTTTGTACATGCTTTGTCTCTAGGGGCCACTGTATATATTTATATATAAACATATCAATAAAACCACTTTTTTTTATACATTAGTAATTCCTTTTGTGCATAATGTCATATTATTGTTAATAATAAATTAATTAAAGCAAAAAACAACCTGAAGAGTCGGTCGGAGCCGCAAGAGCCAGCTCTCTAAAAAGATCCGGAAATCCCATCACTACAAGAGACCGCTCAGAGAGTTTGTGCGTTCGCTCAGACACATAAAAAAATAGAGTGAACAGTGCTTATGACTCTCAGACTGAAACATGAAAACAGGTCCGTTTCACAGTTTCCAACACAATTATAATAAGTATGAATCATGTCGTCTTTGATTTACTTTCCAGGTATAAAAAAACAAACAAACCTCCAAGTCATTTTCGCCCGAAGTGACAGACTTGCTGATTTTGTCCATGACATCAGCAGCAGAAACTGTGACCAGTTTTTGCCGGTTTCACCAAATGTCATTAGCGCTGCAGTTTTGCTTTTGGGGCTTGGCTTAATGAGAACAGAGTTGAGCGAAAGGGTGAAATGAAATCTGGGGGACGGGGCTGATGCAATAAGAATTGGCTGCGATATCTTCCAAACTTGCACAATTTAAGCAAGATTTGCGCTCTCCTGCCAACTCCTACCCCACACTAAGTATACTGAGCTGGAACTCATTGTTATTAATAAATCTGCTCTACATTTTAAAGGGAACACGGACAGTTTATTAAGGGTGTATGAATAGTTTTCGATGTCTGTCAGCTAGACCGATTATTGCGCAAACCGTGAAATAAAAACGACACATCATGTCCGTGTAGGATCTGGGTCGTTCCCGATGAGGATAGCCTATTGTGAAATGTGAAGCTCACCTTGAGAGCCTGGAGCTGGATCTGAGGACTCCCGCGGACCCTGTCACCTCAACACAAGAATAAAGCGTTGCCCCACTGTCTTCTCCACACGTGACATCTGCCCCACTGACGTCTGACAGATCCTCATTTTTACAGAGTGCTTCTGCTGACAAGGCGGCGCTCTGAAGAATGAAACTTTGTGACAGCAGAGAGCGGAGGAGGAGTGGTGGGAGTGACTCGTCCAGCCTCCAGTGACACCGGAAAGAATAAATATTTAAATATTCAATCGCGCTTGTCATTTATTCATGGACAACACGAATTTAAAGCTGAATTTTTGTCTTCATCTACCGGACAAACAGAGCAACTACAAACGGTCTTCACAGAGAACCAGAATGCTCATGTCTGAGAAGAGAAGCGCATTTCCCGTCTAAAGAGTTCAACATCATTAAACTGATCATATTAACATTTAAATCATTCTTATGCATCTAAAAGCCTTCCATACAACACCCCAAAATATAAAAAAGGTCCTTTATTTTCAACTAATCCATCCTCTGAGTGAAACAGCAGCTGTGTGTTGTCTTCGTGTTTGTGCTTTTCCTCCAGTCGTATTCAGAGCATTAAAACATGAAATAACCCAAAGTAATACATGACGAACAACATAAATGGCAAGAAAAAAACAGTGGCCTTCATTTCTTCTAGGTCTTATATGGTGGATCAATATAGCTGCTGAGCTGGACAAAAAATCCCAGCATGTACAGCCATCACTACAGAGGAAGCAGCTGGCAGCAAAGCAGACACCAGAGACCATGGAAGGTCAGTGACAACTGAGAAACACAGGGTGGGTGCCCTGGATTTATCCCTGTGAGGTCTGAGCCAACATCAGTGATGACCTTTGTACTCTAAACCCATCACCCTGACTCCATGCTCTCCTGCATTTTGGAGATCAAGGGACAAAAGAAATTCAGTAAAAGTATAATTCTAACTGCAGAAACCCAATTTTCATATTCTCTATAATATGGCCTTTCATTGTAAGAATTCACTGCGGTGAGAGCGTGAGATCTCAGAGAGTTAAATAGCCTTCAAGAGTGAAGGACATTACTGTCATATAACATGGTGATAAACTAGCTCCATCCAATCTCTTTCTTTGAAGTCTTTCAGTGGCACTGGCCCTGACAGTGGTTAAAACCTCACAATTTCCAGTGAATGTACACTCACTGGACACTTTATTAGGTTCACATTCTAGGCACTGGGACAAGAACTGTTTTTATTTTTGGTGGCTGAGGTTCAAGAAACTGCTGGAAGCATTCCTCAGGGACGTTATTGGTTCATGTCATTATGATAGCATCACACAGCTCCTTCCTGTCTGTGGGGCCCATGTGCTTCTCATGAAGAAATTCACAAATTGGACACCACACGTGAAGCGATCTTCAGCAACAGCACTGTGGCCTTCACATGATGCTCAGGTGGGGCTCAGGAGCTCAGAGAGTGCCATGACAGCACCCCTTAGCTCTATTACAGCAGCAGTAGCCTCATTTTTCAATACTAAACAGGATAGATGAGCTTCATGCTGTTTACATGCTATTGCACCAAATTCTGATGCATTCTTTTCAATTTATCCAGTTTTAGTAAACTCCAGTTTTTCTTTCTTTCAGGAGGCTTTTCAGCTGCTCTCCATAAAAAAGTATTTGCAGAACTCCACTTATTCCTCATTTACTTTTGTTGGAATAATAAATTCATGTTTCACCTCAGAATTATACACAGAATACTCCGGAAAGACAAAGTGAATAAATCCTCCTTGAAATACTTGTAGTTTAAAAAACAAAACAAAAAGAAAAGCATGAAAATTAAAACAGTGTATGAAACAGTTGATGCAGCCTGTCTAGCATCAAACCGAACCACAGCAAGTAACACTTAAGCTGTTCCTAATTAAGTGGCTACTTAATTTGAGTGCATATCTCCACCTAGCAGTCGTGGACAGGAGCTACAATTTGGACATTAAACTCTCCGTGAAGTCGGAAGTCCTGTTTTCACAGAGTGCTCTTCACATTAAGGGACGTTACATAAGTGAAGAGGAGATGAAGAGTTTATATATATATATATATATATAACAATATATATATATATATATATATATATATATATATATATATATATATATATATATATATATATATATATAACACCCAGCACGCCCCTGCGGGCGGTTTATCCTTCAAGCTCGGGTCCTCTACCAGAGGCCTGGGAGCTTGAGGGTCCTGCGCAGTATCTTAGCTGTTCCCAGGACTGCGCTCTTCTGGACAGAGATCTCCGATGTTATTCCCGGGATCTGCTGGAGCCACTCGCCTAGCTTGGGAGTCACCGCACCTAGTGCTCCGATTACCACGGGGACCACCGTTACCTTCACCCTCCACATCCTCTCGAGCTCTTCTCTGAGCCCTTGGTATTTCTCCAGCTTCTCGTGTTCCTTCTTCCTGATATTGCTGTCATTCGGAACCGCTACATCGATCACTACGGCCGTCTTCTTCTGTTTGTCTACCACCACTATGTCCGGTTGGTTAGCCACCACCATTTTGTCCGTCTGTATCTGGAAGTCCCACAGGATCTTAGCTCGGTCATTCTCCACCACCCTTGGGGGCATCTCCCATTTTGACCTCGGGACTTCCAGGTTATACTCGGCACAGATGTTCCTGTACACTATGCCGGCCACTTGGTTATGGCGTTCCATGTATGCCTTGCCTGCTAGCATCTTGCACCCTGCTGTTATGTGCTGGATTGTCTCTGGGGCATCTTTACACAGCCTGCACCTGGGGTCTTGCCTGGTGTGATAGACCCCAGCCTCTATGGATCTTGTACTCAGAGCTTGTTCTTGTGCTGCCATGATTAGTGCCTCTGTGCTGTCTTTCAGTCCAGCTTTGTCCAGCCACTGGTAGGATTTCTGGATATCAGCCACCTCCTCTATCTGCCGGTGGTACATACCGTGCAGGGGCCTGTCCTTCCATGATGGTTCCTCGTCTCCCTCCTCTTTCTTGGGTTTCTGCTGCCTGAGGTATTCACTGAGCACTCGGTCAGTTGGGGCCATCTTCCCAATGTATTCTTGGATGTTCGTTGTCTCATCCTGGACTGTGGTGCTGACACTCACCAGTCCCGGCCCCCTTCTATGTCAGTGGCTTCTATCTCCTCCTTTGGCCAGCCTATTACCCCAGCAGGGTACCTGATCACGGGCAGGGCGTACGTGTTGATGGCCCGGATCTTGTTCTTACCATTCAGCTGACTCCTCAGGACTTGCCTGACCCTCTGCAGGTACTTGGTGGTTGCAGCTTTTCTAGCGGCCTCTTCATGGTTCCCATTCGCCTGCGGGATCCCCAGGTACTTGTAACTGTCCTCTATGTCTGCAATGTTGCCTTCTGGTAGTTCAATCCCCTCAGTTCTGACTACCTTCCCTCTCTTTGTTACCATCCGACTACACTTCTCCAGTCCGAACGACATTCCAATGTCATTGCTGTATAGCCTGGTAGTGTGGATCAGTGAATCGATGTCTCGTTCACTCTTGGCATACAGCTTGATGTCATCCATGTACAGGAGGTGGCTGACAACTGCTCCGTTCCGTAGTCGGTATCCGTAGCCAGTCTTGTTAATGATCTCACTGAGGGGGTTCAGGCCTATGCAGAACAGCAGTGGGGACAGAGCATCTCCTTGGTAGATCCCGCACTTGATGGTGACTTGTGCTATGGGCTTGGAGTTGGCCTCTAGTGTTGTACGCCACATCCCCATTGAGTTCCTGATGAAGGCTCTTAGGGTCCCATTGATCTTGTACAATTCTAGGCATTCCAGTATCCAGCTGTGGGGCATTGAGTCATAGGCCTTCTTGTAATCAATCCAGGCAGTGCACAGGTTGGTCAGTCTGGTCTTGCAGTCTCGGCTGACTGTTCTGTCTACCAGTAGTCTGGTGTTTTGCGCCTCTGGTATTCTTGCCAATTCCTTTCTGTGTCCCACTCATGTATTGACCCATGTGCCTGTTCATCTTAGCCGATATGATGCCTGACAGGAGCTTCCATGTAGTACTGAGGCAGGTTATTGGTCGGTAGTTGGAGGGGACCGGTCCCTTCTTGGGGTCCTTGGGGATCAGGACCGTCCGACCTTCGGTTAGCCATTCCGGGTGTCTCTCGTTAACTAGCAGCTGGTTCATTTGTGCTGCCAGACGCTCGTGGAGTGCAGTCAGCTTCTTTAGCCAGTAGGCGTGAACCATGTCGGGCCATGGTGCTGTCCAACTCTTCATACTGGAGACCCTTTCTTGGATATCTGCCACTGTGATGGTTACTGGACCCTGTTCGGGGAGGTCGCTGTGGTCTGCCCTCAGATCCACTAGCCACTGAGCATTGCCGTTATGGGTTGCGTCCTTCTCCCATATGCTCTTCCAGTATTGCTCCGTCTCCAGCCTTGGTGGTGCTGTTCTCTATTATTGTTCCCTTGCCACTGAGAGTACACCTTTGCTGGTTCTGTGGAGAACAGCTGGTTTATTCTCCTGCCTTCTATCTCTCTGGTGTACCTCCTCAAGCGGCTGGCCAAGGCTGTGAGTCTTTGCTTGGCAGTTTCCAAGGCCTCAGGTATGGACAGCTTGCTGTATTTCTTATGCACCTTCTTTGTCGCACCTTTCTGCAACTCCGTTAGTTGGCTAACCTCCCTCCGTGCTACTTTGATCTTGCCCTCTAGCCTCCTTCTCCATGGAGGGTACTGCCCCTTGTGGCTGTTCAACTTGTAGCCAAGCATCTCACTGATCACTGCTGCCGTATTGTAGATCAGCTTGTTAGTGTCGGTAATCGTGGTTGTAGGTATTGTCCGTAGTGCTGCATTAACATCATCTAGCAGACCTTCTGAGGGTACTTCACGTAATCTTGGTAACCGGCTACGGGGGATCCAGGTTTCAAGCTTGGCCATATCCTATTTTTCAGGTCAGTTCCTCTCGCACTCAACGTCTCCTATCGCACTTGGGGCTATGTACCCAATCTCGGGTGGGGGTGATGATATCTCCCCCCTGACCTGGCGTCCTGACTCCTCCTTGCCGTAGCATTTGTGTTGTACCTCGTCAATCTCTAGCTGTGAGAGCAGTCCCTTTTTTCGAATGTTGGAACACTGAGCTACTAGTTGTTTCGCCGTCATTGTGGATGTTGGGTATCGAAGAATCCATAGGTCCTCATCCTATTCATGTAGCCCCTTCCGCCGGGGTTACTTGCGTAGTAGCATTCCAACACGCCCTGTTTTAATATATATATATATATATATATATATATATATAGAAAAATATAATATATATATATATGATTAATCATCTGAAAAAGCTACTGGTGTTTTTTTCTAGATGGGAAGCTGGACTGATGGATGCTTCAGTCTACAAAGTTTAATTGTATAGAGGATATTTAAAACAATATTAAATGTCACAAAACTCAGGTTCAGGTAATGAACAATCATTAGACCATATTATATAATGTATAATAGCACACAAAGTAACATAGAATAAGTCATATTATTAGGACTCTGGCATTTATGTCCATGACATGATGAATTTTACTTTCCTGTTTTTTGCTGCGGTCAAATTTTATGATATTAACAGTGGTTAAGAAGGATTGTAAAGCATTTTAAACACAGAGAAGTAAAATTATGTTTTATTTCTAGAATACGTCTCTAAACACTGGAAGGAAGATGCATTCTTTGGCTATCAGTTTCTAAATGGTACCAATCCCATTTTGATCCAACGCTGTACACAACTGCCCAATAACTTATCTGTCACGGATGAAACGGTTTTCCCTGATGGTCAGCATAATTTGGCAGAAGAAATGGAGGTTTATTTAATTTAAATTTCTATTAAATAAAGTTGACTGATATCTGGTTGCTCTTATTTGTATGTTGGTGAGGTATTTGTATTGGCAAATTTTACTTTGCAGTTGTAATACCCAGACTAAATGCATGGGGTCAAATAATTTCTCATTCCTTCTGAAATTTCAAACAGAAGGGTAACATCTTCCTGTGTGACTACAAGATTTTGGATGAAGTGGAGTCAAACACCATCAATGGGAACAAACAGTTCTTGATGGCCCCGCTTGTCCTACTTTGGAAAAACAATGCTGATCAGTTAATGCCAGTTGCTATTCAGGTGAGCTTAGAACTCAGACATTAATAATGTAAATTAACTGGTTCTTATATAGCACTTTTCAAGCCTACCTGAGCACTCAAATTGCTTTAGACAATGTGCATCTATTGTATACGGATTTTGTTTATCTTTTTCCTTCTGCATAGAGATTAGCTCTTGCTAAACCAATCCCTGTTGTTGTTGCCAATGTCTGTGCCAGAAAAAAGTTCTCAGTAGCTTTAGCTAGGGAATGAAATTAATAAGAATTTATTCCAATTCCAATATCAATATCACTCGTGGATTCCATTCATTATCAATTCTCTTATTGATTGTCTATCCGGTCTTTAAGGCTGACGTCATTAGCCGCGTCTGGGCCCAAACTCCGCTGCAGGTTCCTAAGTCAAAAGATCTCTGCAGCATTACTGAGAGTTTAAAAACTGTCTAAATTGATTCATCTTTAATAAAATGATCAGTGTTGCTGTTTTACCAGGTGTAATGATTAAGTTTAACATCCAGGCATCCATGAAAACGAATTTATTAAATTTAACGAGTTCGAAGTTAGCAGGGAGTTAGCTCGCTAGCTTCCATTTAAATATAATACACCATGTTCTGACTGAGAGACTTCTGAAAAAATTAAAATGTTACAGCTCTGCTATCACTCCCAACATAAATGAAGACAGAAAACTAAACAGCAGTGGCGTTTGTAGGATTACAGAAGTTGGACTAGCAGGTATATAATGATGGCAAGCGGTCAAAAGTCTGGCTGTACTTCACAGTCAAAATATGCAAACTCAGCAGCCTGCAACAAGTGCTTTAAGCTGATACTGTGATACTGTCAAAGGAGGTAACACCTCAAATCCGATGAAACACCTGGCACGCATAGCGTTTTTTTTAAAGCCAAGAAATGCACCGTATTTGATAGCTATGCTGCAGACCTCACACCGAGCACATCTACTGCCCCGAAGAGGAGAGTCCTGGCCCCTAGCCCTGCCAGTGTAGCAGAAAATGATGAGGATGATGATGGCAGCAGCAGCCGTTCTTCTCTGCGTGAGTAGCTTAATGTTGTTCGTGTGTAATTTACGTTGAGTAGGCTAACCACGTTATTACATTAATGCATGTAAGGTGAACTAGCAAACATCACTCAGTAGTTACATGCGGCTGTCTTCTTGTTTGATGGCAGATACTCCCTTCACCCTGGCCAAAAAGGCTAAAATGACCAAAGAAAAAGTGGAAAACAGTTAAACATGAGAGGGTTTTGAAAAGTTTGTGTTTTTTCCATTGTTTAAGCACTGCTTCCAGCCAAGAGTGATACCATATATGCCCCATAGCTGCAGAAAAGGCTAACATTGTTATCTTTTTAAAAAAAACAGCTGAACATGAGAGGTTTTTGGACAAAGTTTGTGTTCTCCATTCTTTAAGCACCGGTTTGAGCACCGTTTAAGCACCGGCACCGTTTCAAAAGTACCGGTTTGGCACCGATATCGGATAAAACCTAAACGATACCCATCCCTACTCAGGAATATCATCTAACAATATCAAACTGAAGTTAAAATCTCATACACCTACACTAATCCTATCCTAATGAGGAGTCACATGTGATCTTTCTCTTAATATTTAGATATGAACAAAACGCCAACAACACAAAGCAAAGATAAAAACAGCAGACAGAAACTTAAAACAATCACAACAAGATCATACAAGATTCTCAAAATTCTCATCTTGTCAATTTAGCTATTGGGATTTATCTGTTAGCTTGTAGCATGGGAGCCAATGCAGCAGGGTCACACAAGACCGGCATCAAAGGAGATGTCAGAGATTTGTGGAGTGACTCTGCACATATTGCGATCTGTCTGTCCTTTCTTGGCCACCTGCCTCATTCAACCTAAAGAAAGTGCCAACCTCTAAATGTGGCGGTACTGGTAAGCAGTGTCTTCTGGACTCGAAGGTCCCCACATGCAACAACCTGTCACTGGCACTCTTTCTTTTTAAGTGATTTTAAACTCTGGTGCTGAATTTAATTGACAGTTCCCATATGGAAAAGATATATATAAATCTTATAAAGTTTGTATCTGTCTTGTGTGAAACTTGTATGAAAAGCATACAAGAGTGAAAACAGATATAAGATCCCTTGAAAAATTATATAAATGAAACTTGTATGTTTTGGATACTTACTAAAACAATATATGAAAGTGGCCACTTTCATGAGTAAATCATATAAGCCTTATATGATTACTCATGAAAGTGGCCACTTTCATGAGTAAATCACATATAAGTTTTTACTATTTCTTTTCCGTATGGGTTAGCTTATGAAACAACTCAGTACGGAGGTTTGGCCCTTGAGGCTCCTGTGGAAGTAACTGCCAGTTACTCCCCACCATCATCATCACAGGGTTTTTGATCAGCACGTTCTGTTTGTCACACTTCTTACAATTCACCATCCCTTCAGCCCCAAATTGGGTCCTTAAACCTGACTTAGAAACTGCAGATTTATCTTTAGTTCCCTAGTAATATTTTGACACAAACAGCAGTGGCTCCTTCCTCCACATGACCCCTAAGACTCTCGGCTACTGGTCTCTCCCCTTTCAATTATCTATAAATTACATTACAAGGGCGAAGAGACTGAAATCACAGTTCCCTCCATGCCTTAACACCTACATCACAGCCGGAGGATACGAAGGCAGACTTTTCTGTGACGTAGAATCATTGATTTGCCAACCAGGGAAAAGGAGGACTGGTACGATCCAGCGTGGATGGGGTTTACCTACTGCTTTCTGTTTTGCTTTTCAGGAACAGTTGGGCAGCTGGGTGTGACTGTGGTGTACATGGTTTCTCTGGCACAACTAGGGCCATTTGGTTCTGTCAACCTAGTGTATTTAAGTAGCAACGAGGCAGATATCCTACGCCTGATTGTTGTCTCTGCTCTGGTGGTTTTGTTGTGACTTGAATTTTGGGAAAGTGTCAATCTGCAGTTTCTACTTTTGCTTTTCGGCAGTCCTCCTTCCAGCTTGCCAGTTTTCCCAGGATCTTTCAGAAGAATATCAGCCATAACCCTTCTCCACTTTCATCAGACTGTCCTGCCACCGTAAATCCTGCACTGCATGCTGCTTACCTGAACACCTGCCTCTCACACACCACTACTCTTACCTTTATTCCTCTCTGCCTCAGCCACCTTTCCTCAAACTCCTCACACAAGACCTTTTTAACTTGACAAATAATCTCTACTCACCTTTAAATTCTTTCATTCAGTATCCAAATCTTTTCCTAGTCATGTGCTTTCCAGTCACTAACTGCCATTTCTCTGTCTCCCTGGATTATCAAAGATCCTTGGTCTGTTTCTTTCCTGCGCCTTTAATCGTTATTTTTACAGTAAATAAAGCTTTTCATTGCAGTTTGTGTTTGAGTTGGTCTGCTCAACATCTATAAAAGTGTTTGATGGTTAGCAGTTTGTAATGATTAAAAAAAGGTAGTATAAGTAAGAAAACACATTTATTCCTTCTCCTGCAGCTGAAGCAGAAACCAACAAAGGACAACCCAATTTTTTATCCTAGTGATTCTGAGTACGACTGGTTGTTGGCCAAGACGTTTGTGAGAAGTGCAAACTTCAACCTTTATGAACTAAATGCTCATCTGCTGCGCACTCATCTGCTGGCTGAGGTTTTTGCAGTGTCACTGCTCCGCAACCTTCCCATGGTGCATCCACTGTACAAGGTATGTAAAGTTGATTAATTGTTTCGAAGATGTAACACAATGGTAAATGGTACAGAAAGCAACAAAACTTGTGACTTTGATGTTAGCCATTTACATATATGTTATACAGCAGAATTAAACATTTGAATATAAAACATCAGACAAGAAAGGAAAAAGTAGTCTTCTTACAAATGAACTTCTCTGTTTCCCTCAGCTTCTCATACCTCACACTCGCTACACTTTGAACATCAACTTCTTAGCTCGGATGCTTCTGATATCTAAAGGAGGAACTTTTGCTAAGGTATAAACAAACAAAAAGGACAAACAAATGTTCTTTTTGACCAACATGTATTTTTTTGCCACTAAGATTTGACTGTTTCCTAGTTTACATCTTCTGGTGGAGAGGGTGCCCTCACAATCCTGAGAAGATCACTGACCTCACTGACCTACAGCTCCCTCTGTATCCCAGATGATATTGAGGAACGTGGACTGAAAGATGTGCCAAACTTCTACTACAGGGATGATGGACTCCAGCTTTGGGAAATCATCAACAGGTTCTATTACCACTTTGTCTGACACAACATACAGAATAACTTCAATTTATTTCGAAGTTCACCTAGGCCATTCTTCACACCCTGGTAAATTTAGTAATGTACTTTCAGATGCTTGCCGAAACAAAAACAAAATTCTTCCAGATGGCTTCCCAGTTATTATTTTAAATGAAAGAATAAATGAATGAAGCCTTTATTTGTGACATGCAGTTGCCTGCAGTGAAACTGACCCTTCTGACCATACATATATTACACAAACATCACATTGCGGAGACAGGTCAGAATAGATAGCATTTAAAAAGAACAGTGAAAATTCACAACGTCAGGGACAGGAGGAGAAAAAAAGGACTCTACTCAGACTCACCTCCACTAGGAGAGCAGTTTAAGGACAGCAAAACAAAAACAACTCAGTGTCTGTGTCCGTTACACGAGTATGTGTGTGAGTGTATCCCGTGTTCACCCCATGCTTTATATTGTACAGCAGACCCTACAATAATAGATACAGAGAAAACCCAACAATCATATGACCCCCTATGAGCAAGCACTTTGGCGACAGTGGGAAGGAAAAACTCCCTTTTAACAGGAAGAAACCTCCACAGAACCAGGCTCAGGGAGGGGCGGGGCCATCTGCTGTGATCGGTTGGGTGAGAGAAAAGACAGGATAAAGACATGCTGTGGAAGAGAGACAGAAGATCAAGTCTCCAGTGGACCCAGGTGGCCTTGAAGGTCAGACAGAAAGTTCAGACAACAATCTTGTTATTAGTAGTGGTGCAACAGGATCAAAAATCTCACGGTTCGATCGGATCACGGTTTCAAGTCACGGATCGGATCAATTTTAGATCAGCAAAAAAGAAAAAAAATTAAAACATTTATTAATTTTTAAGTATTTTTTGCCTATTAAAAACATTCAACTCAAGACTCATTCCACGCAATTATATAAAAACAAATTAAGGTGCAATATAGGGCAGTACAGGGCTTTGTATCTACCACTCCGCTGTGATATAATGAGCGGTCACGTAGCTTTCCGTTGACCTGGAGGTCCACCCGTTTGTAGTTGGGCAACAAAAGATGCCTGGGACAGTTCAGCCTAACTTTAAACTTTTCCTCTC
>NW_024583572.1:47181-63897 GCF_018398535.1 Haplochromis burtoni
ATATATATATATATCGGAGAGAGAGAGAGACAGAGAGAGAGAGAGAGAGAGAGAGAGACAGACAGACAGACAGACAGACAGACAGACAGACAGACAGATAGATAGATAGATCCATCCATTCGCCTCCGCTTATCCTTTTCAGGGTCGTGAGAGGCCCTGGAGCCTATCCCAATCATAGGGCGAGAGACTGGGTACACCCTGGACAGGTTGCCAGTCTGTCGCAGGGCCAACACACAGGGAGACAGACAACCATTCACACTCACTCGCACATTCACATCTAGTGGCAATTTGGATTATCCAATTAACCTATCCCCACAAGCTGGAGTATCTGGGGGGCACCCACGCAGACACGGGGAGAACATGCAAACTCCACACAGAAAGACCCCGGCCTGATGGTGGAATTGAACCTAGGACCTTCTTGCTACATAAAAAAAACAAAAAAAACACCCAGCACGCCCCTGCGGGCGGTTTATCCTTCAAGCTCGGGTCCTCTACCAGAGGCCTGGGAGCTTGAGGGTCCTGCGCAGTATCTTAGCTGTTCCCAGGACTGCGCTCTTCTGGACAGAGATCTCCGATGTTTTCCCGGGATCTGCTGGAGCCACTCGCCTAGCTTGGGAGTCACCGCACCTAGTGCTCCGATTACCACGGGGACCACCGTTACCTTCACCCTCCACATCCTCTCGAGCTCTTCTCTGAGCCCTTGGTATTTCTCCAGCTTCTCGTGTTCCTTCTTCCTGATATTGCTGTCATTCGGAACCGCTACATCGATCACTACGGCCGTCTTCTTCTGTTTGTCTACCATTATACATATATATATATATATATATATATTATATATATATATATATATATATATATATATATATATAAACACCCAGCACGCCCCTGCGGGCGGTTTATCCTTCAAGCTCGGGTCCTCTACCAGAGGCCTGGGAGCTTGAGGGTCCTGCGCAGTATCTTAGCTGTTCCCAGGACTGCGCTCTTCTGGACAGAGATCTCCGATGTTATTCCCGGGATCTGCTGGAGCCACTCGCCTAGCTTGGGAGTCACCGCACCTAGTGCTCCGATTACCACGGGGACCACCGTTACCTTCACCCTCCACATCCTCTCGAGCTCTTCTCTGAGCCCTTGGTATTTCTCCAGCTTCTCGTGTTCCTTCTTCCTGATATTGCTGTCATTCGGAACCGCTACATCGATCACTACGGCCGTCTTCTTCTGTTTGTCTACCACCACTATGTCCGGTTGGTTAGCCACCACCATTTTGTCCGTCTGTATCTGGAAGTCCCACAGGATCTTAGCTCGGTCATTCTCCACCACCCTTGGGGGCGTCTCCCATTTTGACCTCGGGACTTCCAGGTTATACTCGGCACAGATGTTCCTGTACACTATGCCGGCCACTTGGTTATGGCGTTCCATGTATGCCTTGCCTGCTAGCATCTTGCACCCTGCTGTTATGTGCTGGATTGTCTCTGGGGCATCTTTACACAGCCTGCACCTGGGGTCTTGCCTGGTGTGATAGACCCCAGCCTCTATGGATCTTGTACTCAGAGCTTGTTCTTGTGCTGCCATGATTAGTGCCTCTGTGCTGTCTTTCAGTCCAGCTTTGTCCAGCCACTGGTAGGATTTCTGGATATCAGCCACCTCCTCTATCTGCCGGTGGTACATACCGTGCAGGGGCCTGTCCTTCCATGATGGTTCCTCGTCTCCCTCCTCTTTCTTGGGTTTCTGCTGCCTGAGGTATTCACTGAGCACTCGGTCAGTTGGGGCCATCTTCCCAATGTATTCTTGGATGTATATATATATATATATACACACATAAATGTATATGTATGTATATGTATATGTATGTATATATATGTGTATATATATATATATATATGACATGAGGGGTTCACCCTGTGGCCCCAATGTAGACCATCTCCACAGTCTTAGTCAAAGAGAAGTGGATGTCATAGGGGAGTGATAAAACACTGTCTGCCTTCAGGTGGGAGATGCCCTGCTTGTCCCAGCTGGAAAAGAAGATAAAGACAAAACATAAAAAATATACAAAAACAAAATAACTTAAGTGTAGTGGAAAGGGATTATAGTACAGAAAACAAATGGCATTACTGACTAATTGTTTGTACATGCAAATCTATGCTTCGACCATGCACATCAAATTCTAGCAGATATTATGTGGTGTTTAAATTATCTTGGTATTTCACAAATTTACATCCAACTGATCGAGCCAGGAGTGGAGAAGGATTTGAAGGATTTCAGGCCTTCATTCTATTGATTCTCACGATGCTCTCATCTCTTACCTGTAGATTTTGCGTCTTTCCAGAAGCTCCTGTTCCCGACTGTACGGGCTAAGAAGTCTGTGCTTGTCTTCAATTGCTGTGAGAGCTAGAAAAAACACACACAAGGTAAAAATTCTTTTAAAAGACAGAACGGTTTGGATTTGATCTACCTGCTTGGTCTGTTTCATTAGTTCTGGTTACCAGTTGCAGATGTTCCTGCTGGTTTTCATGATATTGTTTGTTTTTGTTTTAATTAACTCCAGATGTTTGTGGTCAGAGTTGATGATAAATTATAATATAAGTTATTTCCATTATTCCTAGAATTTTGCTGTGCTTGCAGCACTTTTACTCTTACTTTTACTTTGTCGTGTAGTGTACTTAGTGTGTACTCAGTTTGTGTGTGGGCGTGTCAAAATAATGAGGAATCTCCGGAATGTTACAGATACTGGCCAAAAAACTACCAAAGGTAGATTGCAATGTAAACGCTGTCTTCAGGTGGAAAACTGGAGGAGCAATACACTTGCTGCTGATTTGCTCCTCCGTCTTGTGGTGGACAGGAACTATTCTCTCAAACACTCACTGAGGAGATCCAATTAGCAAATTCTTTATTGTCTATAAAATTTCTCTTAAAGATTTTTTAAAAAAAAAGAAAAAAGAAGACAGGCAGAAAAAAAAGAAGACTTTCTTAATGTGTCATTTTTCAGTTAATTTTTATAATCTTTATGATCTCTTCTAAATGAATAGCTACATCATTTTTTGCTTTTAATTTATTCATTTCTAACATTGACACAAACCTGCTCCCTCTCTGAAGTAGTGCGGCTTGCTGTTAGTGATCCAGCGGTAGACAGGAAAGCTGTATTTGCCTCCCTCAGGGGACGTCACATCCACCTTAGCAGGATACCAAGCCTTGTTTGGGACAAGCGTCTGATTCTCTTTTTCTAGCTCTATCAGTGCTAGATGTCCAAGGGATTTTCGGCAGGACACAATAAAATGTGACACCTGAAGTAAAAGTAGCATATACCTTTGAATACCTTTGAAAAATGTACAATAGGTCAGCATGTATTAAACTGACAATTGTATTTTATCATACGTCTTTACCTCCTAGTAATCACAGTGCAGTTACTATACAGGCAAAATTAAAATGTACATTTCAGTTTCAGAGTATTTAATGCTATAAATCACGATGTAATCTCATATAACCATGGCACAAATTTAAACATCCATTTTCCTGTGGAGAATATTTTATCTGATTAGGAAGGATACCACCCTTCCCACTGTGGAAAGTACAGCCTTGTTTCGAATAACATGGCCAAATTGATTAAAAACTCCAGAATGTGACTAACTGTAGTTGAGTTTATGTACGACAGACTTTTAAGGTGGCTGTAATCAAACCACTATTTATTAAGCTCTCTCAGGTTTTCTCTTGTCTCCCACAGTTTGTGTTCCATCCACTCTCCCTATGCTCTCTTTTCTTTGACCTTACTTCCAAGTAATAACTTACTTCCAGATGGCTACCTCTCCCTGAACTTGCTTCTTCTGGAAGACTTTTAACTTTTATAAGGGAGTTGATTTCCTACTGCCTTTATATTGCTCATAGCAGATTATCTGTTTGTTGTGGTTTTCTCTAATGTCGTATGCTCTTTACCTTAAAATAGAGACTACCTGGAGGTGACTGTTATTGTGAATTGAGTTTATATATATAAAAAAAGTAACTGAGTATCATACTTACTGCTCCCCTGTAGAAAGATGGCACACAGCTCCACAGGTGTGTGCGTTCACTCTCTCCATCTGTGCCGACTAGCTTAATGTAGATCTTGTTAAAAGTGGAGGCATTGGAGACATTGCCAGTGAAAATGATCACCTCATAATCGCCCATTTTCACTCTTGAAAGAAGAAAAATCCTGATGGGAACAAAATTATATTAACCAAAAGATATTATGAGAAGTAATTTCAAATGTGTCCTCTATCTACGATCAGTTTCAGTGCAGAAACTGTCAGTGTTATCTATCTTACCTCTGCTAATGACGCCAAGTTCTTACTCTGAAGAACTTCCCTGTTCATCTAACAACTCAAAACCGATTTCTCTTTTTATGCAGAACTTGTGGGAGTGTCCTCTAAGGTGCATCTGTCAACAATGTTCAACCTTTTCAATGTTTCATTTCATTCGTTCATTTAAAATCTCTGCCGTTCTGTGTCTCTGCACAGAATAAGTCCTAATCCATTGATGCTTTGTGGGTGACATTAATTAGCTACACCAAGAATATACACAAAATCAATCTGCACTGCATTTTGAAGTGTTTCATTGTGTTTGCTGGTAAAGATTTTGGTCAAGGTCATATTTCAATACAGGTGTGACTGAGCATCAGCTGCAGGTTACCAGAAACAAACTGAGCAGGATCTCATTGGAAATCAGAATCAGTGCAGTTGCATTTTAATGCTTTTATTGCAAATAGAAAAATAAATAAAAGTAAAAAATAATAAATAAAAGCAATGCTTTTCAGTAGGTATTAACACTGTATTGCTTTCGTTCAAAAGATGAGCAATGAAACATGAAATTGTTTTCCTGCTCAGCCAGTTGGATCAACAAAACACCTTTCAATCTATTGTCTGCCTCAGTGCTAGTGATCATACACTTCCTTAAACCTGTTGTGAAAGATCAGATTTTAATAAACAGATTAAGGCCTTGCACTTGAATTACAGGTCTAATTTCACTTTCAATTTTACTCATATCATTGATTTTTTTTTTCTAAGGGAATGAAGATTTTATTTTAATTAAAAAAAATCTTATTCTAGAGATGAGTTTTTCAGAAAGTTCAAGTTTTAAAAAAAAATCAATTTTCTCATCATGACTTCATGGTTTAGGCTTTACAGGACCAGGTTATGATGGCAACTACCTTTCAGAACACTAGACTATTACACGGGGCAGTATGAATAAGTTAAACTACAAAAACGATAAAGGAGGAACAAGGAAAAGATACGATAGAAGATAACAGGGAGAGATGTTATGAGGAAACTGTCATTCATTCAGTGTTCAAAAGTTTCTCAGTTCAACATTGAAGCCAAAATGTTTGTTCCTGGAGGTTTTAATCAATTGAGGAATGGATGAATGAATAAAAGGAATTTGGTAGGATAACCTATTAAAATTACAGTGTATATTTCATTTCTGTAGCAGATCTCCAGCCAAACAGATCAAAATCCCCCCTGTGATTTTACCTGCACCCTGCGATTTGATTTTTAGTTATTTCAACAGCAAACTGAAGAAAAGCCTTGACTCCGTTGCTCCACTCACCACCAAAAAGATTAACGTAAAACATGCATCACCCTGGAGAAACGAAGAAGTCAAAAAACTCAAAAGAAATTGCAGGGCAGCAGAAAGGAGATGGAGGAAAAATAAAAATAATATCAACCATCAAATATTTTCCGAGCAACTTAAAATGTACAATAATACATTAAGGAAGTCAAGAAATTCATACTTCGCCAAAATAATCAGTATTAACAAAAATAATCCCAAGGTCCTCTTTTCCACCATAGATCATTTATTTAACCCTGATTTTAAAAGCTCCAAAAGAACCCCCACAGACTCGCTCTGTGAGCAGTTTGCAGACCACTTCAGGGGAAAGATCAGCGCCATCAGATCTGATATTTTATCTAATCGCGATATGATTGTAAACACATCTGAGGGCTCGATTGTACCTGAGGAGACACTGGACAGCTTTGTCCTGGTTAATGCTGAGAACCTTCAGAAAGTTTTCTCCACAGTGAGACCCACCACATGTCTTTTAGATCCAATCCCTTCTTCACTCTTTAAAACACTTTATGGATTTTTTGAGGCTGAGCTTTTATACATGATGAATTGCTCTCTTCAGTTGGGTGTCTTCCCTGCTGCCTTTAAAACGGCGGTGGTGAGGCCCCTTCTGAAGAAGAGCAATTTGGATTGTAATGATTTTAATAACTACAGACCTGTATCCAACTTACCATTTTTAAGTAAAGTCTTAGAAAAACTTGTTTTTACTCAGATTACTGATTTTCTCAATGATAGACAGATCCTGGAGATATTCCAGTCTGGATTTAGGGTGAACCACAGCACAGAGACGGCTCTCCTAAAGGTTTTAAATGATCTTAGATGTAACTGGGACCCCAAAAGCTCTCAGTCCTGGTGCTACTGGATCTAAGCGCAGCCTTTGATACAGTAGACCACGCTATTCTTTTAAACAGACTGAAACACATGGTGGGCCTCTCTGGTGCTGTACAAACTGGTTCACTTCCTATCTCTCTGACAGACTTTTATGGTGAGTATGGATACATGCTCCTCTAAGATCCATAAAATGACATGTGGTGTGCCTCAAGGGTCGGTTCTAGGCCCTGTACTTTTTAATTTGTATATGTCTCCTCTCGGCAGTGTCATCAGGAGGCATGGAGTGAACTTCCACAGTTACGCTGATGACACGCAGCTGTACATCTCCGTGTCTCCTGATGACACCAGACCAATGGATGCCCTTTTTAACTGTATCTTGGATATAAGATCTTGGATGGCAGAAAACTTTTTACAGCTTAACCAGGACAAAACTGAAGTTTTAATTGTCGGTCCTCGAGGCTCAGAGAGAGAAACTCTTGTCTAAATTAGAGGCATTTTCACTATGTCCTTCGCTACAAGTGAAAAACCTGGGTGTTATTTTTGACTCTGAGCTTGGTTTTATCCCACATGATTAAACATGTAACCAAAATTGGATTTTATCATCTAAAAAATATAGCCAGAGTCCGCCCTATTCTCTCTCGGGCCAACACGGAGATGCTGATGCATGCTTTTATTACCAGTCGCATTGATTACTGTAATGCCCTGCTCTCTGGTCTTCCTAAGAAGAATATTTCAACTTTACAACTCTTGCAAAACTCGGCAGCTCGTGTGCTGACGAAGACCAGAGGGCGGGCCCACATTACACCGGTTTTAGAATCGCTGCACTGGCTCCCCGTGTGTTTCAGGATCGATTTTAAAGTTCTTTTATTGGTTTTTAAATGTCTTAATGGTCTTGGGCCTTCTTATCTCTCAGATCTGCTTTTACCATACGAACCCTCGCGGACCCTGAGGTCCTCTGGTACTGGCCTTTTGATTGTCCCTAAAGTCAGGACACATACTCACGGAGAGGCAGCTTTTCAGTGGTATGGTCCTCGTCTGTGGAACAGCCTGCCGGAGGAGCTCAGGGCCGCAGAGAACGTACATGTTTTTAAGAACAGGCTCAAGACCCACCTTTTTAATTTAGCTTTTACTTAGCGTTTATTTATTTTTTATGCTTATTTATTCTATCCTGTTATTCTATTATTAATTTAGGATTTACCTAATATTTCTTGATTTTATTCTTATTCATTTTTTAATCTTCTTACTCTATTTATATTTATATTTATATTGTATCCTGTTCTTATTTATTTTATCATTTTACCCTGTATACATCGTATTGCGTCATATCTCCAGTGTTTCCTCGGAGGGCGCTCTCTGCACCGGGGCTGTTATTGACCGTGGCTGCTGGGTCTCTGGGGTCCTCTCAGCCTGGTTGGGGGGCTCCTTTGCCTCCCTCCGGCTGTGTGCCCAGCCCGGAGGCTGCGGTCTGTGACCGGCTCCCGGTGCAGACGGCTCTCTGTTATAATGTTTCCTCACTTGGCTCATGCGAACCCAGCCCAATTTTTACTCTTTAAGTGTGCGCGTGTGTGTATGTGTGTGTGGGTCTGGGTGGGGGGATATATGTGTATTGAGAGTGTGGGAGTGAGTTGGAGGGTGGGGTGGGCTGCTTTTAACTATGTAAAGCACTTTGTGCTACATTTTTTCTGTATGAAAAGTGCTTTATAAATAAAGATTGATTGATTGATTGATTGATGTCTCCTGTCTGCCGAGAAGCAGCAACAATTACATTAATCCAAACTATGATCAGCCAGTGTATACCCCTGTATATGTTGGAGGAACTTCTTACTTCAGCTGCTGCAAAATTCCACTGAAAGGTCGGGACTTTGACTTGGTGGTTTCTCAGCAGTATTCAGCTTCTTCATCAATTGTTCTTTAGCAAAAAAAAGACAAAGGGGGTTGTTTTTCTTCCCGTGATTCGGTTTATATACAGTACAGATAACATTTTGGTGATTTCACAAAGGGTCCCTGTCAGTGCTACAACCAGTTTTTGCTAGTATATAAATTAAATTGTGAACTAAATTGTCACAATACGGCTGTGTGCAGGCAAAAGTAGGACCCAAACGCAAACTCACAGAGACAAAAGGTCAAAAAACACAGCTTTATTGCTGGCGTGGAGTGGGACACGAAAAACAATACAAAATAAACTAAACTTGGAAAACTAAAGCACAAGGAGCCACAGGGAAAAATCACACAGCTATGATGGAGGACGCAACACTGACAAAGAGAAACATGGGGCTTAAATACACTGAGGGATAACGAGGGGGAATGAGCCACAGAAGGAGAGCACAGCTGAGAGTAATTAAGCAGGACGAGGCAAGGGAAGCAAAACTAGAAACATTAACATAGAACAGACTGTGAAAGTAAAACAGGGAACATACTGACGGAACTCAAGACATGTGAACTTAACAGACTGGGGGAGACAGAACATAGGGACCTGAAACATGGAACAGAAAGGCACAGTAGATCAACATGAACATAACAACGCCACAGGGGAAGAGTAAAACAAAATGCAGGAACACAGGACCTCTTTCAAAATAAAACAGGAAACATAATGAGACGTAGACATGACAACCCAAACTTCACAATGTAAGACACAGACATGAAACACATGAAGAGCAGGGGAGATTTACCATAGTTGGAAACACGAGGGGGAAATAATAAGAACTAGAAACACTTAAGCATGATAACAAATGAACTTAGGAACTTGAAGGGCTTACATAAACTAAAACATCAAAATGAACTAAAACTCAAAACACTGGGTCATAAGACCCAGGATCGTGACATAAATAATAATAAAAAAAAATGTCAGTTTGTCTTATTGTATGTCCTGTTTGATCTTTGGAGTCAGTAACTTTATTAATGAGAATTATTAATGAGAATTATTAATGCAGAATTACGAAAAAATGTTAATAGTTTAAGCTTTTTCTGATATGTTAGTTAATACAATTCATTACACTGGCAATACACTGCAATAACAACCGACATGTGAATGATTACACAAGGAACTAACAAGAAGCAGGTGAAACCCCATTAAACTATGAAGAGGAAAAGAGGAAACGATAAACAACAAAACAAAAAGAACAAAAAGAAACAAGGAAATTTACTGTACTCCAAACAAGCAACGAATAAGTTATTGTTTATTCCAACAGGAAGTTATCTTTAAACCAGAGAAGTTATGAGGAAATCGTCATTCATCCAGCGTTGTGGAAAGAACAAGATTTTGTTATAGACTGCTGTAGTTTCCTTAAGCTGGGCATATACAGTGGGATGCAAAAGTTTAAACAATTTTGTTTTTTGTTTAAACAATTATTGAACACTTTCTGTAAATCCAATAAACTTCATTCCACTTCTCAAATATCACTGTGTGTGTCTCCTATATGATATATTTAACTGACCTTTTTATATTGTAACAACCAACAATTTATACAGGAAAATAATGACTATTAACAAGGTTGCCCAAACTTTTGCATCCCACTGTACTGTGAGATTTTTTCAGTCGTGTTGTTTAAATCCTGCTCAAACTGTGTCACTGAATCACAGGGGCTAGAAGTTCATATGTTACGATGCAGGGTCTCACACTACACGGCCCGATGCTGTGATGCTACCTGAGTGCTCACGCTGTGCGTCCATAACATGAAACTTATAACACAAAATCTATCTCTTACTCTAACGAAAAACATTGACCAGGCAACTGCAACCGAGCAGCAATTGTATTCTATTTTATTCAATTGTATATAGTATTTAATTTTATTCTATTCTATTGTGTACAGTTGTGTACAGTATCTATTGATATCTTATTCCAGTGTTTTTCATTTTTTCTAATTTTCCATGTAACTTCATCCACTGCTGTAACAAAACATATTTCCGACGTGTAGGACTAATACAGGTTATCGTATCTTATCTTATGTCCATCCAACTCTTTTCACAGTTGTTGTAGTCGTGATAATTTTGAGGCCACATTGAAAAGCCTGAGATGAGCTTGCCAAAGTTCTACAAGTTGGGCATCCATCACTTGTGTCCAGATCACACCCTGCACTGCCATGCTACTCCATCTTTTTCACGTTCATTTCTGAGTTTGTGCGTGCGCAGTGTGAGAGGCCACGTTGACACCCTCACGAGGGACAACCACTTTGATTTTCTTGCGACTATACAATTGATGACCGGGAGCCGGTTGTGAGGTGTTTTGTTACCCCATGTTCTCTCTTCTCAAAATCCCACAAGGCTGCCCGACACGATAGACGATGGGCAGGGCTGTAAGTACTCGGACTGTGTTTATTAAACGCAATATCGACAAGATCTTGGAGAAGCTCATGGCTCTGCAATATGGATAAGATACTGAAGAAGAACAACAGGAATTGAGAGACCTGGTGACCAGTGACAGACATTAGACCAACTGTAAAATTGGAAGCACTTTGTTCGCACTATCCAAAACAACTACGATCTTCATCTCATGAGGCCCCTCTGGCGCCAGCTGGATGCTCAAGGCAAAAGCTGACGGGAATAACAAATTCTCCTTAGATAACAAGACTGCGTTGTGACTTTCTCCGTTCTCATTCAAGGCCCCCCTCGCTGAAGATTGTTGACTTTTGCCTAATTGAGTGAAGGGACACTTTCTCCCAGCTGAACATTGAACACACACACACACAGTCACACATACGCACGTACACTGACACAGACCTTCAAAGCTTATGTCTTCTTTGTTGTGAGATGTGCTGATTCATGTGCTGAGGTGTTTTTTGCTGTTCTTAAGCTGTTCTCCCTGTTGCAGCTCAGTCTGGGGGGAGCTCGTTTTTCTCCTCGTCTTTCCTCATGTTGTGCATTTTCCATTGTTATACCTCTCTGGCCTGTCTTCCCCATGTCATGTTTGTGTAATGTATGTATGGTTGGAAGGGTAAGATGGCGCTGGCAAACGGTCAGCAGCCTTAACCCAATTTCCTTTGGGGTCAAACTTCAGGATCAATAAAATTTTATTGAGTTGAATTTGAATTGAATGTATACTACATGATGCACGACACACGATTAAGGCCAAGGCATGACTGAAAAATCTGGTCAAAATGGGCCAAAAATCGCACAGTGTATGCCCAGTTTTAGTGGGCACTTCGTTTCTCTGTTAGGAGAACTTCCTACTACCATTCATGCTGCTCCTAAACCTTTCCTATTAGTATAAACTTAGCAGCTATGTATACATATTTTTTAAAGTTTCCAGTCAGATTGAATTTATACCTGACAGGACATGTCATGGTCTCCCAGTCCTCATGTTGTGTCTCGATTGCTCTCTTTGGTGTCAAATCTTTGCACTACATGTGTCATGAAAGCTCAGATGAAACTTAGACCTTCTGTTATTTAGCCTCTACATCAATGAGTGTGTCATGGCAAAAATGTGCAAATGTATGAATGATACTGTAATGTATACACTTAAAAAACACACAAAGTGAAGAACATAATAATGTTAGGAATGGGAAGATTCATGAGGTGGCTTGACCAGTCTTCTCTTACTCTTGATATAAGACTAAAGGTTTACTCTTCTGAATATAATTCAAAATAATCTGTTAGAACAGACATTTTCATTGAGATGACTTAAATTGTAAGGTGAGCTTTAAAAATGTATATTATTCTCTGTTCACATTTCAGTTTGAAGTATCATCATCAGAGGCTGCCTCCCGTGGATACTGCTAAGATCTTTATACACGGCATAATTCAGTCCCATGTTGGTGACAGACTGGCCAAACAGTCTCTAAACCACTCAAGTCTTTTTATAAACAAACTTTACAAAAATCTGGACAAAAAGTAAAAGATATAAAGTAAAAAAAAGGAACAAGAGAATATAAACATTAGCACTACTTACCAAAGGCCATGTTAAGGAAGGCGGGGAGAGTTTGTTCTCTTGGAATGGACAGATTTTCATGTTCTAGTTGTGTATTAGTTTTCTCTATTAGTTAGTCTTGAGTTCAGTTTCTTCTAGAGTCTCTTAGTTTTCATTATTTATATTTCGAGTTCTTGAGTGATTATGTTTTCGATTATGTTCTTATATTGTGTCCAGTCTGTCCTAGTCTTGTCTCTGTTCTGCCATCACTGTTCCCATGTTTGTTTACCTTTGTTCCCCCGGTCATGTCTCCATGTCCACCTGCTCTCTCTCTGTTCTGTCTTCAATAGTATCTGTGTGGTTATAACGTATGTAGTCCTGTCCCTGCTTCCCCTCCTATACTCCTCCACAGGACTGTGTGTGTTATTGTGAGGTGCAGTGAGAGCTTTGCCTCTGTAGACCACATTCACCACCACATGTAAATCAAACAATTAAAATGTAATTGAAGTTCATATTTTCAGCTATAATTCAAGCAGTTTTGAGTTAATTCTTCATCAACTTTTAAGAATTACAGTCATTTTTATACACAGTCACTCAATTGCAGACACAATTCAAAAATAACTGGAGAAATTAACATAATAGTGAATGTGAGGACAGTTTTTCTGCAAGAACCTTTTTGGATCCCGTTTGAGTTGCTGTCTGTTTGTGGGTCTTTCTACTTTCAGGTTTGTATTTAATCATGGAAAAGCTGCTCTTTTGGGTTAAGATGAGTTGACTGATTTCACCATTGAAGAATATGCTTTTTCTTTACCTTAAAAACTCTTGGGTTACTTTTGCAGGATGTTTTGAGTCATTATCCATTTGCACTGCTAAGCAACATCTAATAACTTTCGCAGCCTTTGTCTGCGTTGTCCGATCAGACTCCGACATTGTTATTTATAATGTGCATATTATAAACTGAGCCCTAGTGGCCCAGTTTCAATGGCAGCCACATTTCCCCATTCCACCATGCTGCCACCATCATGTTAGACAGATCATGTGGTATGCTTTCTCTCATAAACAGTTTCTGTTCTTCTCTACTTTTCTCTTCCCTTAATTCTGGTACAACTTGTTCTTGATTTCACCTCTCCAGAGATTGTTTTACAGAACAATGCCAGCTATATTAGATGTTTTCTTCCAAAGTCTAATCTAAATTTCCTGGTGTTAAATGTAACCAGTGGTTAAAACCTTGTTGGCTGTAGCAGTGATACACCTGTTTCCTCAAGAATGTTGTTGACTTTGTTAGATGTTGTAAAAATGTTTTTCTTTACTGTGGAATAATTCTGTCACCATGCCCAGTTTTGTTTTGTGGTCTTTCAGGACGTTTTGTGTTGTTGAGCTAATCAGTGCATTTATTTTCTTTAACAATCCATCACATTGTTGATTTAGCCAAGTCTTTGCTTTCTACCTAATATCTTTACTTTGGGTGTTCAAGGCCTCTTGCCCTTGCAGTAACATGTCTGTGTTTTTTAAAGTGAAAAACCATAAGAACAAGAAGTGATATTCAGCTGCAGAGAGAGTCAACACCAAGTGAAAGCACCACCAAAAGCCTCCATATTCCACTGTGATGGTGTACAGACGAAGAACGATAACAACTGTGTCTTTGGAAGAAACATTATGGAGGGCATTGTAAGTACACAATTCATGTGAATCCTTTTTAAAGTTGCAGGGACTGGTGCCTATCCTGTATAGGGCGAGATACAGGGATACATACTAAGAAGGTGGGTAGTCTATCACAGGGCTAACACAAGGAAAAGAAGGCTTAAATTTAAACATACAGTCGCTGAGTCATCAGTTAACCTACCATGCAAGTTCTTGGACTGAAGAAGGACACCATGCAGATACAAGGAGAACATGCAAATTCCCCACATAATTTATTCACTGCATCTGCCAAGATGTGTGGCATAATGTGTCAGTTATACAGTATTATGTAACGCCTATCATATATATAGATATATTCACTAACATGGTGACTATCAGGTCAATTATTTTAGTTTTCCTGTTCATAAGCTTAAAAGCTGTTTTTAGATTATGATGTGAAACAAAAGCCAAACCAGAAGAATCACCGCTCTACCTCTCCTCCTGTTTGTTGATATGAAAATGAAGGAGAACACACTTTCTAGTATTCAAATGGACACACTGTTTTCAATCACTTTTGGATCCAGGTATGTGTATGGAAGGTCCAAATCTTTGTTTCTGGTTTTGATCTCTGCACTCAGCCTTTGGAGCTCTTCTTGAAATTCCATTATCTTTTTGCGAGGAAATTTATCAGTGAAATGCTCCTCAGGGAAGTGGCCAAGTAGGACCTGGTAAGATTGACATTAGATCAACTAACCAATTACTTTTTGTTCAAGTATGGGCATTTTTTTTCTTTGCTCTTATTGTGCATTACATAAAATACACACATGCATGATGATCTTTGTCTTTTATAAAGCCTTTGCAGAGCACTTACACGGTCAGATGACTCCTTGCTGAGTAGCCATAAGGTGGCCATGGCATGCACTGTGGTGTTAACACTGGGAAATGTGTTCAACATCGTTTTCTCAGTTGCTGTCTCCTTTGTTGTTGGTGGGGGAAGCTGCAAGGAGGTAGGACTATTGGGCATCCAGCCACCAAAGTCATACTGCATTGAGAAAGTAATGGATAAATATATCTATTAATAGGCGTGAAGTATAGCTTTGAAACACCAGAATGTGACATTAAAAACCATCACATTAAAAAAAACAATACAATAAAATGTGGCTGCTCTCCCATGTGTTAAGTTCTTTAAAATCCAGTATTTATAATTGATTTATGAGGTTTAAATAGGTAGCAGAAAATCAGCTGGCAAGTTCCTATCTTGAGAAAAAAAACCCTGCAAAAATGTGCAGCAGTGCTAGACTGTTAAATGAAGATGCAAAGCTGAATATCACCAATGCTTGAACAGTTAGTGAATTTGGGGTAGCTAACATTACATGATGTCAACTAGCCTGATGGCTGAACTATTATAGGCACCAGGACAAAGAAAATGAAGGTGTAAAATGTCGATTTAAATTTCAATCCCAGTCAGACAAATTCACACGTCACTTTTGTCTTTGATGAATCAATGGCTGAGCTTTTGGCCAGACAGAGGGCAGACTGGGGACTGGGGAAAAGTCAAATACCATCCACTGCTTGATATATGCTCAATCATCCAGATAAGGAAATTCCAGAAAGCTGATTCTGCGCTGGATGTTGTGTTTTCACCGAAAAACAAGGTCAACCACACTCTCTGAACAATACACAATCACTTTTAACTGAGGTAAATTAAAAGGCTTCACCTGTCCAGAGTTGGCAGCTGAGTGCTGGGCGGAGCAAGTGAAGATCACCATGGTGACAAACTTGACCATCTCATTCTTAGTGGTGAATTTCTGTGGAATTCCTATAAATACAAAAGAATAAACTGTCAACACATAAATTCAATTAAAACTATTTCATGATAATATTCAACATTCACATTATCATCACCTGAATTGTTATTTGAAAGGAATCCATGTTCAAAAATTTCTTTGATCCAGTTCTGCAGTTCATGGTCTTCCTGGACATCAGCATCAGTCTCGTAGTAGTGGGTGAGTACTGGCTCCACAAACCTTTGGACAAATGGGGACACATTCAAACATTTTTTTTGGTTTCCCTGTAGCTTTCTATGCACATTAATTTAAAAAAGAACTATAATGCATAACAGATGATTATCAAGTATATAAAATGTGTGAAAGTCATTTCCACTCTGTAATTAGAGTTTTTACTCCTCTTATCAAGTTTATTTCCCACCACTGACATTGAGAGAGAGATTGGTATGTAAAGGGAAACTATTTACTGGGAAGGCCTGAGGAACTATTTTGTTTTGGTAAGCCTTTGTGAATGGATGAATAGCAAACATGGTTGCATGAATAACTGCATATAATTACAAAGTACAAACCAAGCACAAAGTGCAAGGCCTTTCCTGTGTGTGGAGAACAAACTGGGAAGGAGTTATTTTCCTTTTTATACAGTATAAATCATCCGAAAAGAAAGGAACAAGATTTTTTCTTAATGAATTTTCCTCTTTCCGTCAGCTTCTCAGACCTCGCACTCGCTACACTCTTCAGATCAATTACTTAGCTCGAGACCTTCTGATCTCTGAGAATGGATCTTTTGCTAAGGTATAAATAGTCCCATATATCTTCTTTTTAAGTATCATGTAGTATCCTCTAATTGTGCCTTGACTATTCACTAGTTTACAGCTTCTGGTGGAAAGGGTGCCGCCGAAATCCTGAAGAAATCACTGGCCACCGTGACCTACACCTCCCTCTGTATCCCAGATGATATTGAAGAGCGTGGATTGAAAGATGTACCAAACTTCTACTACAGAGATGATGGACTCAAGCTTTGGGACATCATCCACAGGTTATATATAAAATATA
>NW_024583573.1:0-16498 GCF_018398535.1 Haplochromis burtoni
GCTGATTATTTCACATTTTACTTGTGAGCAACGGCACATTTAAATCTTACAAATTTAGTTATTTGGCTTATATCGTGATAGATATCGTTATCGCCTGAAATGAAAAAAACATATCGTGATATGGAAAAATCTCATATCGCCCAGCTCTAAGGTAACATTGTTAATGTACATAAATAAATTCCACTTTTTCCACATTAAGTACTGTGTCTTGTTTTTGCACATAAAATGAACTTGTCTTTGTCTGTATGCATGTGTGTCTTTCAGCACCAGTCACTACGAAAACTACAGCTGAGATCCAACCACAGCAGATAACTCCACAGCACGAGGATGAAGATCTGCAGGACTGTAAAATGTGTTCTCTAAGGTTACAAGAAGTAGCACACCTGCAGGGAGAAAACCTAATATTAAAAAAAGGACTGTCCAAACAGAAATTAGACACAGAATTCTTGAAAGATAACAACTCTAAAGTTAAATTCTACACAGGGCTGCCTTCTTTTGCTTTACTAATGGGGGTGCTACAACAAATCAGCCCAAGCTTGCCAGACACTGACAGGAAAATTTCCCAGTTTCAGATGCTCTTGTTGACTCTCATGCGTTTAAGACTCAACCTTTCAATTGCACATATTGCACACCTCTTTGATATTAGCCGGACAACCACATCCACTGTGTTTAACATTACTGTAAATGTACTATATGCTCACCTCAGTCCACTGGTGCACTGGCCTGGAAGACATTGCATACAGGCCAGTATGCCACACCAGTATGTTGAGATGTTTGGTGACCGGGTGACAGTTATTATTGACAGTTTTGAACTGTTCATAGAGAGAGCACAAAATTTACGCGCCATGGCGTAGACGTATTCCACATACAAAAGTAGACACACAATGAAATATCTCATTGGCATCACACCACAAGGGACCATCTCTTTCATTTCTAAAGGATGGGGAGGGCGTACCAGCGATAAACGAATAGCTTAAACATCTGGCTTTCTACAAAAGCTTTCACCTGGGGACATAGTGCTCACTGACCGGGGTTTTGATATCAAGGAAAGTGTTGCCTTAATGGGTGCCACTTTAAAAATTCCAGCATTTACACGGGGTCGTAGTCAGCTACAAGCAAAAGATGTGGAGGAAACACGAAAACTGGCACATGTCTGGATCCATGTAGAACGCGTTATAGGCTGTCTACGGTCCAAGTACACTGTCCTAAATGACACCATCTATTTAGATTTTGTGGTGCCATGTGAAGGTGAGAACATGAATTTGCTGGATAAGATAGTCGCTGTATCATGTGCGCTCACAAATATGTGCCCAAGTGTTGTTGTGAAGCAAGCAAGTGATGAATAATTGTTTTCCAATTTGTTGTATCAATTTTTTGTGGTTGTTGTTTTTGTTTTGTTGTGCAGCTGTGTTTTTATACAAATCAACTAATAATGCACAACGGTATACTATTTTGCCTAACCCTAGGATTGGAGGGTAGAAGGGTTTCCAGTTCCTGCAGAGTCTGGCTAATCTTGCTCTAGAGGGCATCTATAGTGAAATAGACCTGTCTTATCTTTTCACTTAGAAGCTGATTTTGTGCTCTCTGTAGAATCAAGTCTGCTCTGTATCCCCTGACAGTGGATTCAAGGCGCAAGCTCTTAGGAACAACTCTGCTTTCTCTGCATCTCAGGTTGAAACGGAGATGGTTCCTATAAGCCGCTAGTTTTTTTGATTCCCTTTCATACTCCCACACCAGTTGAAGGGTGCTCCTCCCAAAATGTACGCCAATATGTCTGTGAAGGTTCTCAGTCATTCAGGTCATCGTAGACCTGGGTGACTGAAAACCCTCACAGACATTAGAGGTGAAAATACTACAGAAAGCTGCAATGAAAATGAAGTTCTCATTCTAACTGCTGAAATGTCTACAAAAGAGAAACGAAGTTCTTGTGAAGCTTCATAAACAGTTTGGCCATGCATCTGCAGAGAGGTTATTGAGAGTCATCTAAAGCTCTGTCAATACAGACCAACAATGTGCATTTATTCTGCAAGAGGTAGATCATGACTGTGACATTTATCAGAGATATTGCAAAACCAAGCCGAGAGCTGCTGTTGGTCTATCTCTGGTTTCTGAGTATAATGAGACAGTAGCGATGGCTCTACATGAGCTGGAGCCTTCACATCATCGACCACTTCACACGCTTCAGTGCCGGCAGCATCGTAAAGACAAAGAAAGCTGCAGAGATCGTCAACTCCTTCATTCACACCTGGATAAGCATTCACGGTGCCCCCAGACAGCTCTACACAGATAACGGCGGAGAGTTCAACAACACAGAGATTCGGGACATGGCCGAAAACTTCAACATTGAGGTAAAGACAACGGCGGGGTATAGTCCCTGGAGCAACAGACTACTGGAGAGACATAACATGACACTTACAGAAATCCTCCTGAAGGTAAAAAAGGAACAAGGATGTGACTGGCACACTGCGTTAGACTGGGCCCTCATGGCCAAAAACAGTATGCTGTACATGGTTATAGTCCACATCAACTTGTGTTTGGCCAAAACCCCAACCTTCCTTCTGTGTTGATGGATAAGCCACCTGCCTTAGAAAGCACAACTGTAGGCGCAAGAGTAGCTGAACACACATCAGCATTACATGCTTCCAGGAAAGCATTTACTGAGGCAGAGTGTTCAGAAGGGATCATGAGAGCACTACACAAGCAACTTGGGCCTACAGATGACAAATATGAGGCAGGAGATAAAGTATACTACAAACGAGTCGACTGTACAGAGTGGAAGGGTCCAGGTGTAGTTATTGGGCAGGACTCTTACTCTTGTAAGAGTACAGCAGTCAAGGTTGAGTAAAGTGAATGCACAGAGTGGAGATAAACAAATACCACAGAGTACTACTGATGATGACACTGACAACAAAGACACAGTTGAAAATGATGAGACAGAAGCACCCGATGGTGAACAGAGTATTAGTGAGGAAGAAGAGATCACTAGTGACAGGGAAACTAACACTACAGTAACATGTCTATGACACAGTCTTCTACATACACTGATCCTGTCTCCTCTGCAGATGTAAAGTTAAGGGCAGGACAGCTGATCACTTTTACGAACAGAGACAACGGTGTTCAACATACAGCCAGAGTGCTAGGCAGACTGGGAAAAGCAAAAGGGCAATACAAAAACTGGTACAATGTGCAATATCTTAAGCCTGATGGTAGTGAAGGTGAAAAGAAAGCTTTAGACATGTCACTTGTTGATGGTCTTTGCACTGAAGCTGAAAACAGAGATGTAGATGTACTAATAACAAAAGATATCTCCTTTGATGCTGCCAAAAAGGAGATTGAGAACTGGCAAAGTAATGGCGTGTTTGATGAAGTGAAAGACCTGGGTCAAAAATGTGTGTCTACTAGACGGTTCTGTACACTCAAAGAAACTAATAATGGTATCGTCCCAAAGGCCCGACTTGTTGCGGGTTTGAAAGACTCTCCAACATGTGCATCTGAGTCCCTCAGACTGGTGCTAGCTGTGATATATCAAAACAAGTGGAAAATGAATTAAATGGACATTACATCTGCCTTTTTGCAGGGAATGGAACTGTCAAGCGACATTATCTTCATCCCCCACCTGAAGCTGGCAAGGACAATGTTCTATGGAAACTAAAAAAGTGTGTGTATGGACTTGCAGATGCTTCACTTTATTGGTACAATAAGGTCAAAGACATTATGGTCAAAACTGGTGGTAAAATATCACAGGTTGATCCCGCAGTGTTTTATTGGCAGAATGAACTGGGACTCAGCAGCCGTCTGTGTGCATGGGTGTTGGACTTCCTCACTGGCAGAACTCAGGTGGTGAGGGTGGGTAGATGCGTCTCTAGAAGCATCACCATCAACACAGGAGCACCACAGGGGTGTGTCCTCTCGCCACTGCTCTACTCCCCCTACACTTCAGACTGTGTGGCCGCCCGCGGCTCCAACACCATTGTGAAGTTCGCTGACGACACAGTGGTGTTGGGCGCCATCTCCAACAACGATGAGGCGGCCTACATGGATGAAGTGAAGAATCTGGCATCACGGTGCCATGATAACCACCTCCAGCTGAATGTTGGCGAGACCAAGGAGCTGGTGGTGGACTTCAGAAGGAGTCAGCACAAAGACTACAAGCCCAGTATCATCAATGGAGCAAAAGGCTAGGCAGCGCCTGTACCACCTACGACAACTGAGGAAGTTCAGGTCTCTCCAGAGATCCTCAGGACTTTCTAGCAGGCGCTGTGGAGAGCATCCTCACACAGAACATCACATCCTGGTTTGGGAACAGCTGTGTTGAGGACCAAAAAGCTCTCCAGAGAGTGATCCATACAGCAGAACACTGCTGCAGGATTGCTCTCCCCCCGCTTCAGGACACCTACACCAGGAGATGCCGGACTAGAGCAGCGCAGATATTGAAGGACCCGTCCCATCCTGGCAACAAACTGTTCCAACTTCTGCAATCTGGTAGAAGGTTCCGCATCATCCGGGCAAGGACAGAGAGGCTCAAGAGGGTATGGACATTTGTACAGTTAATGATGTAATAGAGGCACATCAACAACTTTACATTGATAACCTACAGCCGGTTCAGTTACAAGCAGCATGGGCTGTACAGAGGGATGCTTCCTTAAGTGAAACAGAATGGGAGCAACTCGGGTCAAAAATAGGACAGATTTTGTGGGTTGCCAAACAAACGAGGCCAGATGTGATGTTTGACACATGCAGCCTTGGATCTAATATCAAAGATGCAACTGTGCAGTCCATTCATGAAGTGAACAAAGTTATCTGTAAACTTAAGGCAGAGAAAGTGACTCTTAAGTCTCAGAGCTTGGGTAACAGTGAGGATTTGGCACTGGTTGTTTTCAGTGACGCTTCTTTTGGTAACCTTCCTGATGGTGGTACTCAAGGAGGGACATTAATCGTCCTTATGGGTAAAGGAGGAAAGTTTTGTCCTCTCTTTTGGCAGCCTAAGAAAATCAGGCGTGTGGTCAGAAGTACACTGGCAGGAGAAACTCTTGCCATGTCAGATGGAATAGACACTGCGGTCTTCCTGGCAACACTTTTTTCTGAGCTTACAACTGGTAACACTGGTCTGAATGCTCTTCCTTTGATCTGTGTGACTGACAATCATTCCTTGTTTGATGCACTCAAGTCCACTAAGCAGGTTACAGAGAAGAGACTGAGGCTAGAAATGAGTAGCATTAAAGAGCTCATACAAGCCAAGAAAATCAGACAGGTTTGTTGGTCAGATTCCAAATTCCAACTTGCTGATTGTCTGACAAAAAAGGGAGTTTCACCTTTAACCCTTCTAAAAGCACGAGATGAAGGACTCTGGATACTGTGAAGTTTTCTTTGCATTAAAATGCACTATTGTTTATTGTGTGCAGTGATAGTATGCTTTAAGCAAAGCAAAGCACATTGAAGTGTTTCTGTCACGGCTGGCGGGGTGAGCCGTGTGGTGTTGGAGGAAAAGGAGGACCCAAAATGCAGACAGCCGACTGATGATATGAGTGAGGGTTTATTTACAGGTGACAGTGGCAGAACAGACAACGAAGCATGAGAAAACAACTGAAGAAACCTAAACTGGGAGAACTAAATGACAAACCTGAGAGCATACAAAAGGGGTGTGGGGCAGAGACAGGAACGGAACACCATAGAACGCAGACGAGCCGACAACGAACACAGACCGACACCCACTAAATATACACATACAAGGTAATCGGATGATCACACACAGGAGGGAAGAACAGCTGATCTGAATACACATGATGACTGGAGGACACAAGCTGAACACAATGACAACAGACACAGACCTTCAGAATAGAACAGGAAATCCAGAACACGAGCCTTCAAAGTAAAGCAGGAAACACACAGACTGATTCACAACACAACACGGGGACATGAACAGAGCACCAAGGACAGACACAGGTAGGGCTGAATATACACCAAACTTCAGGTTCAACCCTAAACTAGTACAAAATCAGAATAAACACAAGGCACAAAAATGAACTTCAAGGAAACACAAAACGCTGGGTCAAAATGACCCAGGACCCTGACAGTTTCCTGTATGTTCAACAAAGTTGACATGGTTTTTTTTTTTGTTTTGTTTACACACATATGTATACAAATGTTTAAAAGGGGTGTTTATATTTTTCCATCAATCCATTCCATCCATCCATTCGCTTCCGCTTATCCTTTTCAGGGTCGCGGGGGGCGCTGGAGCCTATCCCAGCTGTCATAGGGCGAAAGGCGGGGTACACCCTGGACAGGTCGCCAGTCTGTCGCAGGGCTAACACACAGGGACAGACAACCATTCACACTCACATTCACACCTAGTGGCAATTTGGATTATCCAATTAACCTATCCCCACAAGCTGCATGTCTTTGGACGGTGGGAGGAAGCCGGAGTACCCGGAGAGAACCCACGCAAACACGGGGAGAACATGCAAACTCCACACAGAAAGACCCCGGCCTGATGGTGGAATTGAACTCAGGACCTTCTTGCTGTGCGGCAACAGTGCTAACCACCGTGCTGCCGTGTTTATATTTTTATTTTTAAAAAAAGAAAGAGGGAGATTGTTAACTTGTTATTTTCTGTTATATCACGGTCCACGGTGAGTTTTTGTTATTGTGTGTGAGCAGTAAAACATGGCGTAACGAATAAAGCGCTTGGAGTGAGACCACGACGTCATGTCTTTTGACTTAACAAGCAGAGCTGTACGTTTGAATTTTTTTTTAGAAATCTCTCAGTCAGAACATGCTATATCATGTTTAGGTGGAAACTAGCGAGCTAACTTCCTGCTAACTTCTAACTCCGTTAAATTTAATAAATCCTGTTTTCATGGATGCCTGGATGTTAAACTTAATTTAAACCTTATAAAGCAGCAACGCTGATCATTGTATTAAAGATGAAAGATTTTAGACAGTTTGTAACTTTCAGTGATGCTGCAGTGTTCGTTTGACTTTGGACCCAGAAACGGCTAATGACGTCAGGCTCAAAGAGCAGATTTTGCAGAGTACAGAGATCTTACAGGAAGTGTTTAAGAGACTGTGCTCAGGTACGAGCATGCAGGTGTCTGCTAACGCCTAAAACAGAATTAATGCTGAGAGCAAAGACCAAAATAACCATTTTCAGAGACCAGCTTTGCAGTGACTGTTTCAAAAGTATATAACACAAACCGTTACAGGAGACGGTGCCAACAAAGTCTTGCGTTTTACGAGGAACGCCGGACTGACCTGTAAGTGACTCTTTAATTTCAGGTAGTCAATCATGATGTTCTCGGCCTCCTTGCACTTAAACTGGCTTTTTTCCAGACTGTTCTCCAGGACCCGCAAGTTCTGAAGACAAACACGAATCATTGCTCATTGTGACCTTTGACCTGCACATCTTATAACAAATGAGAACCATATAAAAAGAAACTCAGAGGCAATGACACTTTTTTGTTTTTGAATCAGAGAGGTAACTACCATGGCATTCTCCTCTTTTTTCAAAGTGCGAACACCAGGGGGCGCTACACTGTGCTCTGGTTTCATTCTCCGGTACTCCATCTTCAGCTCTCCACGGCGCCTCTCATAGATCTCAGTGCCATGTTTTAGGGCATTAAGACGCTTCCTGTTGGATAGCACGCAGTCGTCTAGTGTTCCAATGATCTCCTGTGAGACATGCAGAGGAGGAATGCAGTGCAGTCATGCATGCGGACCATGACAACAGATTTAGTGTGCAGTCCTGTGAAGAACTAAGAACACCCTGCTGCTTCCACAGGAATTAAAAATGTAAGTAATCACACTTAATTGATTGATCATCATCGGTGTGAGCAGGTCTACAGAATTCAGGTATGTTAACAAAATCTTCACAGAAGAGGACGTTCCAGTGAACTCACAACAAGCTCAGAGAAACTGCAAAAGCCCTTCATGATCCTTTTTCTCAGTCAGTCTTTTTCCTTTTGTAGTTTTTTGCTTATTATTGCTTATCATTGTTAGATATCTTCAGTTTGTTAGCCTTTGGTTTGGATTTTCACCTGTGTGTCTTTCTGCTTAGCACTCCAGTTTTGTGCACCCCCTCCCAGTCTGTTTTATCAGCTCTTCAATTAGAATAACAAATATTTTTCACCAAAATTCAGGTGAAATTCCTATGGTGGTCACTTTTTACCGGGAACTCCATAGATTCAAGGTTGATTAAAACACTCAAAATTCACTGAAAGAAGTGCTCATCACGTTTACATGTTCAAGTGCATAGTGTGGAGGATGTCATAAGGCCTGGAGGCAATCACATGTAAAACACAATATTTATGAGTGTTTTAAGTCGTAAATCGGGGCGATTTGACCCGATCACGACAGGAAGGTTAGTTTGCTCTTTTTTTCTTGCCTTTTTCAGTTTGGTATTCTAGCTCATTTTCTCTTTTATTCTCAGCCCTGATTCTGTCCTTTGTAATTCCCTGAGTTTGTTTTCCTGCCTCCTGCACTCTCTGTGTCAAGTCTGTTTATTTCCTGAGATCTGTTACTTGTTTTACCTTGTTGGGTTTTTTGTCTTTTGTGCTCTGTTTTTAGTTTTACATTCCTTGTCTTGTTTTCTCACTTAGGTTTAGCTGCCCTCCCTGGCATGCCTATTTGTTCCTTCAGTTTGTCTCAGTTATTTGTTGTGTCCTCTCTCATGGTTGCGTCTCTTCTAACTGTTGGCTCTTTAGTTTTGGACCCTTGTTCCTGGCCAGCCTTTGTTTTGTATTTTGAGTTTATTTCCTTTCCTGTCCTGCATTTGGGTCCAAATCTTGTGTGCCATGCAGCTGGACATGACAAACCCAAAACAGCTTTAGCAGATAGTCTGCACACCTTAGTGAGCATGTTAAAGGTTAAGGGCCGTGGAGGACTGATGATTTAGGGACATATGAGTCACTGAGTGGACCGTGGACACCTCTACATACCCAAGTATTCCAGAGTCAGTGTGAGGCCATCTGTTCCACAGCTAAAGCTCGGACCAAACTGGGTCATCAACGCGATAATGTTGATGACCCAGTTTGATCGGGATGAGCACCATTTCCAATAGAACGACTGGAAAACCAAAGAATCAAGGTGCTGCAGAACTCAGAGAGCTGTGCAGAAATGAATGGTGCAAACCGCAGTACCTATCCCTACAACCAAAACTTCAAATGATTTCACGTTGCGCTTACATGACTCTGGTAATTAAAACCTTGGAAAAGATCTTTAAAGTGTTATTTGATCCCCCATTAATGGTAAACTTGATCCTTCGTAATTTGTTCATCAGCAGAGTGAAAGTTTTGATGATGCTAAACCCTTTATATTAAAGTCTGTCTAAGAGCACCTCAAAAAATCCAGTCCTCACGTTAGACTTCTGTTTGCCAACCTCTCTGCTTTTAATAAGACGCAGCCTCACGTTCCAAACTCCCAGAACAGCTCCTGATGCTGACTTTAAACTTCCTACTGACGAGTCGACAAGTCCTCGTTAACAAATATCCGGCAGGACTGTGTCATGCTCTGGTTCCCCTCAGGGATGTGTTCTCGTTATTATGTATACCGACAGCTGCAGGACTTCTTCTGAGGACAGATTTATAATTGCCTGATATCACTGTCCTCTGACTGTGTCCACGGCCCTGTTTCGCCTGAATTTGTGAAGTAGTGTGATGATAACTATCTGGAGCTAAATGTGTGTCAAAAACAAAAGAAATGATCATTGATTTCAGACGCGTAACCCCGAGTATAAAGCCAGTGTTATTTGTGAAATAGTGCAATCTTATAAATATCTCGGCACAGCCTTTGTCAAATATCTCCATCATAAAACAGGATCAACAGAGAATGTGTTAGTGGGGACGTTTTATGGCATTTTTATTGTTCATTTATTGAAAGTCTTTGAAGATTTTCTTTTATCTGCTGGCTCAGTATGTATCAAGGATAGAAACTCGCTCGGCAGTGTTGTTATAAGTTGGTCGCCGTGACCTTGGACCCGACCCAGTGTAGAATAAACTAAACTTAAAGTCCTTCATTAAAATTCAGAAACCTAAAATCCTCGTTTCTCAGCTCTTAGATTACTTACTGCTGACAGATGATGAATATTTCTGTGAATGTTTATTCTTATACATTTCTCCTTGTTATTCTATTTATTTATTTCATCCTTATGTTATTTTTCTTGATCTCAGCTTTACTGTGCATCAAAGCTGGTTTAAAGACTGTGTGTTATGTGTAAGCTGCAGGCAAAAAGCTCTTTTGGGGATTAATGAAGTCAAATCTGAATTAGTGCTGTCAAGAAGAGTGGACCAAAATTGCCCCACAGTGATGTGACAGATTGATAAAGTCACAAAAACATTGCTGCAGCTAATTGCTGCTCAGTCACTGGCGGACTTATTTCTTCACAGTACTGCATTTCAAGTAAAATCGGAGTTCAGGGTGCGTGCACAGGCTTCCTCTCACCTTCACAGACTTGTTGCGGTAGGATTCCCTCTCCCTTGCTCTGTTTTGAAAGGCCGCTCTGATCACCTGCTCATCACGCTAAGAGGCAGACAGCAGTGTCACCAAAAATGAATTCTAAAACACATTTTTTGAGTGAGATAAACGTGGTTAAAAAAGAGGAAAAGAAGGAGGATTGTTGTCTCCAGCTTCATAAGGACCATAAATGGCTTCCAGCTAGGTAGGCCAGGTTTCTCAGTCTGTGTGTGACTGCACTATTATCTTCTTTATTTTAAATTAAATAAAGTTCAGATCAGCATTCAAACATCTTTAGCTTGTGTTGTGACCATCTTACAGCATGAGCTCCTGCCAGCTTCCTGTGCAGCCTCCTGTTGTCCTCCCTCAGCTGATGGATCAGCTCCTGGTTCTTCATGATGGCAGCTTCATGTCTGTCATAGCACGCTTTTCTCTCCACCTCTATGGACACGTTTCATCACCACCAATAATACAGAGAAACAGGTGACCCACAGTCACCTGCTGAATTTATCGGCTCTAAGTCAATTATAAGTGTTAAAGTTCATTTAAGAACCTAAATGGCAGTTTGCTGTTTTTCACTAAGCTGCTTCGTCTCGACTCTTTGTGTTCCAGGTGTTGCACTTTCTGCAGTTTATCACAGATGTGAGTAATGAAAAAGCTGTGTGAGATAACTGCGTAAATCATGCTGATTGTAAAATGCTTCATAAAGTTAAAATGAAATATCCTCAAGCTGGATGCCTACCTGTGCTTTTCTGTGCCATCGTTTTTTTCTTCTGATGAAAGAAAGATGGAACTCAGCAGGACCCTGAGTGTACCTGTCAGATGGTCACAGCTGTTGCTCGATATAACCAAAATAAGGTTGCACTGTTTTATATAAAATTAAAGTACACCTGCCTCAGACAGACAGACCGCTGTTGCTTGTGTTTACATCACAGCGACTGTATTATTTACATTCATTAGATGGGATTTCAGATGAGGAGTAGCGATCATTCAGGATGGAAGCAGAACCTCCATAATACAGATCTGATTGTCACGAGAATCAAGCTATGGCTCATGTGTTAAACAAATCATTATCTTCAGTAATCAGTCCCAGGTGTTTTGGAGACTATACAAACAATAACATTGTTGTTTAAATTTTATTTAATTTAATAACTGTACAGTACTCTCTGTTTATAGTAACCATTGTCCTTAATGTAAATATGTAAGAAAAATTGTGTATGTTTCTGTCCTGTGTACTGTTTGTTTGTATATGTGTCTTTTTGGCTGCTGTTACAACCAAATTTCCCCTTGTGGGACAATTAAAGTATTATTCTATTCTATTCTATTTATATCAGCTGAAAATATCAATCACAGTTTAGGGCACTGAGAATTTTAGAAGACAAGTCGTTTTATTCATTCTCTGCAGCTCATTTAAAGACACTGATCAGTTGCAAGTGTCGAAACTTTGTCATAATCGACACGAACTGGAGACAGCAAGCGTCTTTATCCGTGAGCTCTTTCATCGCTCAAATCTGTGATTAACTGCAGAAAATGCAACACCTGGAACACGAAGAGCGGAACAAGCCGCTAAGGTGCACCAGCTGCCTCCAGCTGAGCTGAAACCCGCCGAACAAACTTACCGAGCAGTCTGATTTTCCGCTTCAGCCCCGTGATGTGTTCAGCTGCCATCGCTGTGACTTCCTTCAGTCAGTGGCGGAAAACGAAGCCTTTGTTTCTGTTGGAGTTGGTCGCAGTGTTGCCTAGCAACGTGTACACCTAAAGCTAAACCAGGGCTCGTTGAATGAATAGTCGCGTCATTCTCCATTCACTCCAGTAAGGATCGCTGAGTCTCGCGATAGTTCAGGTGTTGTGCCAGAAAGTGATTGCCGTCCGCGGGAGCGCGCAGCTGCTTAAAGCTGTAGGGCCCAGATCCGTTACATAGACAGGATCAAACTGGGATAACGTGCAAAAACACACCTTTTATTGTATTTTAATCTACCGACCTCCTGGCCCTGCCGGAGTCTTTTTAACTGAATTTAACGACCTCCTATCATCCATTATTAAATTAGAGAAGGTGGTAATGTTGGGAGATTTTAACTTCATATTGATGATGCATCCTGTAATATGGCTGCTGACTTCATGACTATCACAGAGTCTTTTAATTTTATGCAGCATGTTTCTGGCCCTACACATGTAAAGGGTCACACATTGGACCTTGTTTTCTCCTTGGGTTTAAATATAAATGACATTCGTGTGGAAAATGTCCATGTGAGTGACCATAGCTGCATATATTTTAACTTGTCGTTTTATTTGGATCCCCCGGCTCCCAAAATAACGATTGAAAGGCGAATCATAAACCTGAACGCCGGCAAAAGGTTCTCTGCCATGTTTGACGCTGAAATGACTTACAATGATTTGGACTCTCTTGTCTCATCCTTTAATAACCAGTGTACTTCTATTTTAGACATAGTGGCACCTCTGAAAAAAAGTACTGTCCTACGTTTGAAATCTCATCCTTGGTTAAATGAAAACATTCGTAATTTCAGGAGATACTGTCGCAAGCTAGAACGTTTGTGGAAGGCTTCCAAACTTGAGGTTTATAAGTTACACCTTAAAGAATCTATCCTCTTGCTAAATGACATGTGGAAAAATGCCAGAACAGAGTATTTTTCACACCTCATAGCTTCAAAAAAGAAAGATCCTAAATTCTTGTTTAAAACAATTAAGAGTATTGTTTCTCCTGATGCTCCTTGTGCACCAGTTCACTCAACGTCCGAATGCAATGAGTTTATGAACTATTTCAGAAATAAGGTCATTGCCATCAGGTCTAATATCTCTCCATCATCTTCTCAATATCAAACTTTTAACTTGCTCTCCTCTGATACTTGGTCGTCTTTTACTCCTGTTACATTACAAGACATCAGAGGCCTGCTTTGTCATATAAAACAGACTTCAAGCCCCCTTGATGTCCTTCCATCTTCATTTTTCACTAGTGTGTTTGATTCAATTGGCCCCTGTATTGTGGAAATGATAAATACTTCTCTTCATACTGGCTCAGTCCCCAGCTTCTTTAAACAAGCTATTGTTGAGCCAATATTAAAGAAACCCCAGCTGGATCCATCTCTTCCTAACAGTTATAGGCCAATATCCAAATTGCCTTTTATATCGAAAATTTTAGAAAAAGTAGTACTAGAACAACTTAACTATTTCCTGGATAAAAATGCTGTTATGGACACTTTCCAGTCTGGTTTTCGTAAATTGCATTCCACTGAAACGGCCTTACTTAGAGTATCTAGTGATATCTTGATGGCAGCAGACTCTGGAGAATACACAGTGCTGGTCCTGCTGGCTCAGCTCTGCTTTTGACACTGTAGATCACAGTATCATGATAAACAGACTCGAGAACTTGTTTGGGATTACTGGTGTTGTTTTAAAATGGTTTATATCATATCTGTCTGAGAGATCTTTTACTGTTTGCATGAATCATGTCACATCAGAATCAACAGTTTTGCCGTGTGGGGTACCTCAGGGATCTGTCCTGGGTCCAATTCTCTTTTTACTTTATGTATTTCCCCTAGGCCAAATTATTAAGCGCTATAAATATATCTCCTATCATCTCTATGCTGACGACATCCAACTATACTGTTCCTTCAAAATGTCTGAGTTTTATAAATTGTCTAATTTAAGTAATTGCCTGACAGAAATCAACAAATGGTTATATGACAATTTTCTCCAACTAAACTCTGATAAAACAGAAACTCTAATTATTGCTCCAGACCACATGGTCCCAGAAATTAGACAGCATATCAGCTTCTTAGACCCTTACGTAAAATCAAGCCTTAGAAATCTCGGTGTCTTATTTGACAGCTCGATGTCGCTCGAGCAGCATTCTAAGCAGCTGGTCCGAAACTGTTTTTATCATTTACGGAATATTTCTAAACTCAGACTAATGGTATCAAAGCTTGAACTTGAGATGATTATTCATGCTTTTATTTCTTCTCGTTTAGACTATTGTAATGGCCTTTTTACTTGTTTTAACAAATCAGCCTTAAATCGTCTTCAGACTGTGCAGAATGCTGCAGCACGTCTCTTAACAGGCACCAAGAGAAGATCGCATATCACTCCAGTCTTGGCCTCCCTTCACTGGTTGCCTGTAAATTTTAGGTTTCATTTTAAAATTTTAGTTCTAACCTTTAGGGCCCTGCATGGTCAGGCTCCTCAATATTTATCTGACCTGCTGAAACCACATACATCTTCTCGGGCTTTAAGGTCATTAGATCAGAGACTGCTGGTGGTACCGCGCACTCGTTTTAAAACTCGTGGTGATCGGGCCTTTCAGACTGTGGCACCACGGTTGTGGAATTCTCTCCCACTGTCTCTTCGCTGCACGGACTCCATTGATTCTTTTAAGAAACAGCTGAAGACATTTTTATTTAGAAAAGCATTTGATTAATTTCTTCTTATGCTGTTTTTATAGTTTTATTGTTTTACATTGTTTTATTTACTGTTATATTGTTTTTATATTCCCATTTTCTGTGTTGTAAAGCACTTTGTGATTTTTATCTGTGAAAAGCGCTATATAAATAAATTTTACTTACTTACTTACAAAAACCACATTCATGCCTTTGTTATTATGGAGGGCCAGGAGTGACTTGAATGAATTAATTAAATTGGCCATTAATTAATTCATTAAATGTTTCATTAATTATTTAATCAGAATCAGAATACTGAGAAATAGCTCTAATATATACAGATCACTCAATTATAAATATCAAGAATGAACAGAGGTGATTATAAATAAATATCAAGAATACTGACAAAGAAAATTACAGAGTAGTAAAGAGTGTGCGCAAAAGACTGCAACTATTGCAGTGTTTACAGTGTGTTAGAGGAGGAGTTGTACAGGGAGATGGCCACTTCCTGTGCCATTCAGTGGTGCTTTTTGGTTATCTCAGTCTGATTAAGTGTGCTCCTGTGACTGACCAGCACGTCATGGAGTGGGTGGGAGGTATTATCCAGCACTCTTTAGTTTGGACAACATTCGCCTGTCAGACACCACCCTACGGGAGTCCAGCTCCATCCCCACAACATTACTGGCCTGGTAAATCAGTTTATTTACACTTAGACTTAGAGCTTTTATTGTCATTGTGCGGTTTCTTGCACAGCAAAATTGGGTAGCTGGACCACAAAGGCGCACAAGTAAAGAAAAGAAAACAATATGCAACGAGGGAAAAAAAAATAAACAGCAATATATATGCACCCATATATGTGAGTGAACTATATCATGGTGTATGGGTAGAAACATTGAAATAGAAACATCATGCGGATGTAAACAAGGGCAGGTATATAATATAATATAATAAATAAATAAGGGTGGAGGGGCTATCATTTAGCGTGGGGATGGTAATTCCACTGAGACCAAAATATTGCTCATACCAAAGATGTTGCACATGAGCCAAAAATATTGCACAGAACATGGAAAGAATGAGATACTGCTGTTGATCAACAGCAGTGTCAGAGGGGTTTAATCTGTTGGCATCTGCGAATGATGTATTTAATTAATTTTGTCACTCCGGGCCCCTGCATGTATTTGTTTTGTTTTGTTTGTTTCTTTGTTGTTCCCTTTGCACTTATCTCCACCCCCTGCCTAGAGACAGCCAGTTTGGCCCCAAGATAGCAGTGTCAGTGAGTGTGCATGAGTTTCTCTCCAAGCCATGTATGTTTTAATGTGATTATATCACAGATTCAGACATTGGTCTTAGTAAGCTGGAGTTATCTGAACCTTCTGCTAAAATTGCTCCTCTGGCTGAGCCTGCTCTGCTAACTTGGCCTGCTCCTGCTTTTCAATCTGTTTTCAGGGTGTGACATAGTACAATTATAGCTTCTCTGAAATGGTAAATGGCCTGTATTTATATAGCGCTTTACTAGTCCCTAAGGACCCCAAAGTGCTTTACATATCCAGTCATCCACCCATTCACACACTGGTGATGGAGCTACATTGTAGCCGGGGCTCGAACCGGCAACCTTCCAATTACAAGGCGAACTCCCAACTCTTGAGCCACGATCACCCCTG
>NW_024583573.1:17159-29227 GCF_018398535.1 Haplochromis burtoni
TAAGTATTAGATAATGTAAGAACAGCACTTGGAAATAAATTTCTTTTTCTTAGCATTGTATATTGAGCTAACAATGGTGTTTTGACACTGTGACACTGACACTGTGGACACTGTTATCAATATTATGCAAAAGCTTGGTTTCAGTACAGATATGAGTAGTTGGATTAAAAGCTACTTAAAAAAATGGACCCAGTTTGTTTGGTTTGATTCTGTATTGTTTGGTTCACTCATACTGAATAAAGGGGCTCCACAAGGGTCTATTTTAGGAACCTTCTCTTCTTTCCATATGTAAGCAGATGATACAATTCTATATTCGCCAGCACCTTCTCTGATGAAGTATACACAAACCTTCAATCTGATTTTGTCACCTTAGCGATTGCTTTTTGTGATGCAAAATTAGTCCTGAACGCTAACAAAACCAAAGTAATGTTTTCCCATAAGTCAGTGTCTGAAGCTCCTAACATCAAAACTGTGGAAGGTGATACCATAGAGGTTGTTGACTTGCACAAATATCTTGGTATTTGGTTATGAAAGTTACGTGTAATTTTAAAGTACTTATAGACCAAGTACTTTAAGGTCATTGTGATAAGATAGGGATGGATTATTCAAGACTTAGTATGTGAGGAGCAGGATTTTAAATTCAATTGTGTATTTAACAGGGAGCCGATGAAGAAGAGAGAAATATGCTCCCTCTTTCTAGAGGATGGTCGGTGTATTTCAACCCACCTCTGGCGCTGGTGCCCTACCCTCAATTTTAAATGCATATACACACTGAGGGTTTTCGGGAGGAGCCTTGCTGCTCTCTGAGAGGAAGCAGGAACCATGCTCTCCTGAGTCTTTTTTTTTTTTTTAACTTTTTCCCCCAACAAATATAAGACTGGTTCACATCCAAAATAATAACACTACACAGCACTAGAATATTACAACATTATGTCCATAACTGTTGTCCTCTAGGATCCAGTTTACAGGTTACTCCCAGTGCTTCCAGTGGTTTCTTCCATTTGTCCACAAAAATTCGGGAGCTCCCATCAATATAATGTCCCAGCCTGATCAGAGTCATAACTTCAATGATGAGCGACTTCCATAGAGAAATGGAGGGAGGCTCAGCCCCCACCCATCTCAACATAATGCTTTTCCTGGCCAACATTGACAGTGACTGAATTACATGCTCATGTTGTACCAGTGAGACAGGAATATATCCCAATATACACATTAATGGGTTTTCTGTCACCTGATGACCAGTGGCTGTACTAATATTGGCGCAGACCTCTTTCCAAAATGATTGAATAATAGCACATTCCCACAAGCAGTGGAATCTAGTGCCCACTCTGACCTTACACTTGAGACAGTTTGGAGATATTCCCATATTATACTTACTATAAATATACGGAGAAATATACACATTGTGCAAAATTTTGTGCTGCAGTTCTTTAAATCGGTTACAAACAGAGATTTTGGATGGAAGGAGCAAAATTTTGTCCCATGCCTGTATATCTATTTCACATTTAAGCAGCGTCCCCCAAGATTTTCTCAACCATGCCAGTTTATCCACAATTAGGGCATAAATCTCGGAATAAAACTTTGATACAAAATGTTTATGCTCCCTATTATCCAGAAAATGACCTCATGGTATAGTCTTATTTTATTTACAAATGTGTAGAGGAAATTGCTAGCAGATATAACCCTCACCTAGATCATCCTCGCTCTCAGAACTCTTTTAAATATCTATTCATTTTTTAAATTTTCATCAGATCCCTAGGGTTGTTGGTTTCCTCCATGAGGTATGTCAGTAAAATCAAGCACAATTAGTGGCATGATCTCTGGAACGAATAAGATTTTTTGATAATTCAGGGATTATAAAAAAATGTTGTTATTGGGACTGAACATATGAGACCACAAGATATTATTTTGCGAGAAGATTAGTATTTCTCGGGGAAATAAAACTTTCAACCTTGGCTGAGAATAGAATAGGGCAGTTTAGTAAGTATCTCATATGTACAACTGATTATAAATAGCGAAGTGCATTTCTTGTGTTTATAAAACCTAATGGACTCTGTTTATCAGTTCTCATTGCAAATACTTATAGAACTCAGTCTTCTCGATTATACCATGAATATCTTGGCGACTAGACGTCCAAGAGGTACATTAGGATTCAAATGATTTTAAACTCAACCGATAATTAAAGGGTGTATAAAGAGAGGTCAATCATTTGGTCACCAAAAACCCTTTTCTTATATCATTGATTTGGCAATCCTAACTTTGGAACATGCCATGCCTTTGGGCCATGGGCATTAGCAGACATCCAAAGACTTGAATAAACCCCAAGTGTCCTTCTATGTTTGGAGTTTAATAGGATTAGCGGGGCAAGAAGGGGCGTGGATGAATTGGGTTATCAATAACGTATGCACATAAAGAATATATTTAAACCGGAAGACCTACTGTTTAAAATTTTTTTCTTTCTGCTTAGTTTATTATCCTCGCACGGACGGACATATTCTTTTTTTTTTTCCTGGCCACAGCCTGGACTTTGGCCCCACACGCGCATCCGACGTTAAATTACGAATTATATATCCACTTGTTGGCAGTTCATCTCTTATTACACTGTGATCTGTATAATGTTCATTTAGAGGATGTAATAAAGGAACTTTTTGGTCTTGAATAATTGATACAAGAGGGGGTTAAATTGTTGATAATCTGTATTCACTAGTTTCCCCCGTATAGAAGACTTTATACAAGTTTTGGGTGTAGTGGGAGGTGAGGGAATAAATGGTTTACATTAGAAATACCTCACTTTATTTGTTATACACCCCTCTAATTTACTCTAATAATCTCGAGGTGGCACAGATCAGAATGTTCATGTACTCATCACGGGAAAGATTATGTTATATAATTATGAGAGATAGTCCCTAATAAACGTTAGCCATTAGTTATTAGAGAGGACATAAATAATATTTCTATGTGCTTAAACCGAATTTATGGGTGGTCGAGCACGTCGCCGTTTATATAGACGGAAACTATTAATGGGAAATGGTTCACGGGATCTAGGGGAAGATGGCTCCCAGTCATGCAAAGATGGATTTCGGGCTATACTGTATGATGTCTCCATATTTAAATCACAAAAATAACTATAATATTTTTTATGGGAAGGAGGGAATATTTTTCCTTTAATCTTCACCTTAGCCCCAACAGATTAAAAATATGTGGAGATGGTATCCTTACACTGAACACATAACCATATTGCATTGTTAAAATTATACTAAAGATTTAAATAATAATCTTCTGATTATATCCCAGGCATTTCAGTTGATTTATGGATATAGTTTGTGGCAGAAAAATGCAGAAGATATAAAAACACAAGTCATGCGATCTGAACATGGAGGTAAATTAGGTGGTAATATTATTTTCATTTTTTCAGTAGGATTAAATATGGGCAGGAAGAAAACCCCTGCAAATTAAATTGAGATGATCACTTTACAGTTATCCGAGATTTATTCTGTAAGTACTTTCTGCGGAGACAGAGTGTATATTCGGAGTGCCAAACATAGAAAATGGATATGTCCATGCTTCAGTACACAAGCCGACGAGTCACTTTTTCTTCCTGCTACACGCTATGAACCATTTCTTGAGATTCTTGCCATAGGGCTACAAATATTGTAGGCAAGTCACCATATGGATAGATCATTTATGAAAACCATTCCATTAATTTTCTCTACTTCATGTGACCAACATTTGGTGTAACTTTCAAATACTCCACCCAAATATATAATTAATACTGATGGTGCCCTGTTACTTCTTAGGGAAACGTCTAAATGACTTCCAATGACAGACAGGGTTTAACATATAAGGTTCATTCACGAGTAATAAAGCATAACCATAACAATTCCGCCATTAACTTTAACAGTCCCAAATATACAAAACCTGATGGTGCCCAATAAAAAGGTTCATTATCCCCTCCACTACACAAAGTCATTATAACAGATTTATCAAAATTTACTTTGTATCCAGATATAAGACCAAAGTCCTTGATACACCTAATAAGAACGGGTAAAGAGTTAACCGGGTCAGTCAGTGTCAGAAGAATATCGTCTGCATAAAGCAGAATTTTATGTTGTCTATCCCCAATTTTAACTCCAAGAACACTTGGATTTTGTCTAATGGCCATGGCCAAAGGCTCGATGGCCAAAGCAAATAATAGTGGTGACAATGGGCTACCTTGTGCTGTACCTCTGCTCAGTGAAAATGGGGAAGATAACAAGCCGTTAGTTAACACAGATGCTATTGGTGATTTGTATATAATTTTGATCCACCCCAGAAAGTTTTTTCCAAACCCAAATCTTCTCATTATTTCAAACATATAGGTGTAAAGAGGTTATTACAAAAGAACAATAAATGTCTAATTAGGTAGATTTGGTATATAAGATAAATTTTGTGGAATCCCAACCTTCAAACCAACGTAAGAGTTGTAGTTTTTCCTTCTTTAAAACCACTTACAAAAAAATTTTCGTTGATCATATAAATATTCCTTGATCAAACATATGAGTTCCCTATTCCACAACATTTTGTATCTTTAATCAGATAATGCCTTAATTTTCAGGACTGAGCATTTCTACAAGTTATAGAATTGCAAACAACCCTATTTGTGGATCTGAATGAAAATTTTAACAAGAAGTGAATAATATTAGAATAGGCGTATAGAGTAATTATTTTAATTATAAGAATTGGTTCCTTCAACACCTTAAAATAAAGCCTGTCTGTTCAGAGCATCTCAGCACATCCAAGTATACAATAGAGCACATAACTTATTTTCTACAGCCTAATCAGAGCCAAAGTATCTAGCCTCTTTTTCTCGATTATAGGGTATCGAGTATAAATTCTTTTATTCAGCCTGACCATAAAAAGATAGGGCTGAGAAAGAGGCACTATGATAAAGAACATTTGTTGGCTATCAAATAGTTGACTCTTTTGATTTGACATCTTGGGAATCGATTTTTATTTTTGTAAGCCCTAAATATGTGGATTACAAATCTGGCATGGGGTATTGAGTTAAAAAGCTCCTTGTGGTGCGGGATAGATTCTGGAACGTGTGTTGTCCTGGATTTTCATAATAATGTAAAAGAAATTAGGCATTTTATAAATTATAAACAAAGGGCCCACTGGGAGACCTATAAAATTAATTTAAATTTAGTCTCTTCTTCCATTCTAAACAAATAATTCTACATTTGTTTTGGTTCAATATCCACGACATTTTAATAAAAAAAAAGTAATCTCTGACCATGGAGCAACAACCATTCTTTGGCCCAACAAAATGTGTGATGAATTACATTCTCTTCCTGTCATACCCTGAGCTGTGTTATAAGTGCAGAGTAGTGTACTATTTTATTCCACCTTCATGGTAGCACATTCAATTTCGTTTCTCAATGGAAGATCGTGGGACTCTCAACGCTGTGACGAGCTTGACCTGTGCCTTCTAGAAGAGATGGGGCACTCAGTTGTACCAGGGAACATAGCTCTTAGGTAATATGGGAATTGTAGTGCTGAAATAGTAGCTGAGTTAAAGGCCATTTGTTAAGTTCCATCATCAGTCTTTTCAGGAAATTGAGAGTATATCTTGCTTAGGTTTGGCTTACAATGAATTTAGTACATCTCTGAAGCACTCATTGCCCACATGTCTGGCAGTCACAATTATCAATTAACCAAAGGATGTCCTGGCACTAAGTTGTGAAGACAGAATCTCAACGGTAGATATAGATTAATCACCGCTGATCAATTTATATTTGTTGTTATTTTATTTTATCGCGAGATATAAGTAATTTTCCTGCGGTCTAGTTTCTCTCCAAGCTTTTTTTCTATTATTAGTGTATTTCTCTACACACATTGAGCGAATCTCATACTACTCTGCCTGTTATTTATCATTGGCTGTCCTTTTATGACTTGGTAGTAATCGAAATAATTCATGTAATTCTTCACCGTCTCGATGTAAGCCTTTATAGCTAAAAGAAAAAAAATCCGCCCATGTGCCTCACTGTCTAAGTTGGCCAGAGAGCAGAAAAGCATTAAATGTTTGAGATAGAGGTAGGGAGGATGAACACTAGCGCATTCCTCCATTCTCTCAGTTGTCTAGTTGTGTCTATATCTCCCTTTTTTCTCCTTTTCTTTTTCTCTTCCTCTCGTTCTAACAACTCCTCCTTTTCTCCTCTCGCCTTCTTCTTTCCTTGTCTCTTTCTTATTCTCTATCTTCTAATAACAAAAAAAAAATGTTCCTTTCTATAATAAAAAAAATCATAAATATATAAAATAAAAATTTTAATGTGTTTTATTATAATTTTCTATTGTTCATTTACACATTTGACCTCTTTTTTCTTCCTTTCCTATCCAATCTCTCCTTGCCCTTTCTCTCAAACACATTTTGCTTCCTCCGCTTTCTGTTCCTTCTTCTTTCATTTTTCCTCCTTTCATTCTTCCTCTCTTTTTCTTTCTTTTTCTAAAGATATTTTTTTTTTTTTCTTCTTTTCCCCATTTGTTTATACTATATATAACAACTCCTCCGATCCCTCTCATTTTTCTTTTTTTTTTGTCTCTTTTTTTTCTTCATTATTTCTCTTTTTAACAAATTTTGTTTCTTATTTTCTACATTTCCTTCTCTTGGGGGCTGAGCCTCCCTCCATTTCTCTATGGAAGTCGCTCATCATTGAAGTTATGACTCTGATCAGGCTGGGACATTATATTGATGGGAGCTCCCGAATTTTTGTGGACAAATGGAAGAAACCACTGGAAGCACTGGGAGTAACCTGTAAACTGGATCCTAGAGGACAACATTATGGACATAATGTTGTAATATTCTAGTGCTGTGTAGTGTTATTATTTTGGATGTGAACCAGTCTTATATTTGTTGGGGAAAAAAGTTAAATAAAAAAAAAACTCAGGAGAGCATGGTTCCTGCTTCCTCTCAGAGAGCAGCAAGGCTCCTCCCGAAAACCCTCAGTGTGTATATGCATTTAAAATTGAGGGTAGGGCACCAGCGCCAGAGGTGGGTTGAAATACACCGACCATCCTCTAGAAAGAGGGAGCATATTTCTCTCTTCTTCATCGGCTCCCTGTTAAATACACAATTGAATTTAAAATCCTGCTCCTCACATACTAAGTCTTGAATAATCCATCCCTATCTTATCACAATGACCTTAAAGTACTTGGTCTATAAGTACTTTAAAATTACACGTAAGTTCTTTCTGGTGGGCTGGTCTCTCTCCTGATATCTAACATTTTACCTCTGCTTGCTCTATTACCTTACAAACAGCGCAAAGGTAAAGGGAAAACCTATTATCCTAAACACTGAATGAAAACAACTCAGTTCAGTTTGTTGATAACAAAAATAAATATATTCAAACACGCATTAAGAAAAGAAACTCCAGAAATTTATTTCACAACGGTCCCATAGATTTCAGTTCATATTAAACACTTTATATCATTTATGAGAAAAGAGAAAAGCTGACTGTCCTCGCATAAGATTAGACTACACGTGTGCTTAATGTACATATTTTAGAGGATGATGATGGAAGCTTACAGCAAGTGATAGAGAAACCAGATTTTAATCTATACAAAAATGTAAAGTGAATTTGGGCTTTTTTAAATCAATGTTTTATTATTAATATTTCATCAAATATGTAATATGATGTTTAAAGTCGAGATCCTTATCAAACCAAATACCAAGATATTTGTGCAAGTCAACAACCTCTATGGTATCACCTTCCACAGTTTTGATGTTAGGAGCTTCAGACACTGACTTATGGGAAAACATTACTTTGGTTTTGTTAGCGTTCAGGACTAATTTTGCATCACAAAAAGCAATCGCTAAGGTGACAAAATCAGATTGAAGGTTTGTGTATACTTCATCAGAGAAGGTGCTGGCGAATATAGAATTGTATCATCTGCTTACATATGGAAAGAAGAGAAGGTTCCTAAAATAGACCCTTGTGGAGCCCCTTTATTCAGTATGAGTGAACCAAACAATACAGAATCAAACCAAACAAACTGGGTCCATTTTTTTAAGTAGCTTTTAATCCAACTACTCATATCTGTACTGAAACCAAGCTTTTGCATAATATTGATAACAGTGTCCACAGTGTCAGTGTCACAGTGTCAAAACACCATTGTTAGCTCAATATACAATGCTAAGAAAAAGAAATTTATTTCCAAGTGCTGTTCTTACATTATCTAATACTTACAGGGGTGATCGTGGCTCAAGAGTTGGGAGTTCGCCTTGTAATTGGAAGGTTGCCGGTTCGAGCCCCGGCTACAATGTAGCTCCATCACCAGTGTGTGAATGGGTGGATGACTGGATATGTAAAGCACTTTGGGGTCCTTAGGGACTAGTAAAGCGCTATATAAATACAGGCCATTTACCATTTCAGAGAAGCTATAATTGTACTATGTCACACCCTGAAAACAGATTGAAAAGCAGGAGCAGGCCAAGTTAGCAGAGCAGGCTCAGCCAGAGGAGCAATTTTAGCAGAAGGTTCAGATAACTCCAGCTTACTAAGACCAATGTCTGAATCTGTGATATAATCACATTAAAACATACATGGCTTGGAGAGAAACTCATGCACACTCACTGACACTGCTATCTTGGGGCCAAACTGGCTGTCTCTAGGCAGGGGGTGGAGATAAGTGCAAAGGGAACAACAAAGAAACAAACAAAACAAAACAAATACATGCAGGGGCCCGGAGTGACAAAATTAATTAAATACATCATTCGCAGATGCCAACAGATTAAACCCCTCTGACACTGCTGTTGATCAACAGCAGTATCTCATTCTTTCCATGTTCTGTGCAATATTTTTGGCTCATGTGCAACATCTTTGGTTGTGCAATATTTTGGTCTCAGTGGAATTACCATCCCACCCTAAATGACCATAGCCCCTCCACCCTTATTTATTTATTATATTATATATACTGCCCTTGTTTACATCCGCATGATGTTTCTATTTCAATGTTTCTACCCATACACCATGATATAGTTCACTCACATATATGGGTGCATATATATTGCTGTTTATTTTTTTTTCCCTCGTTGCATATTGTTTTCTTTTCTTTACTTGTGCGCCTTTGTGGTCCAGCTACCCAATTTTGCTGTGCAAGAAACCGCACAATGACAATAAAAGCTCTAAGTCTAAGTGTAAATAAACTGATTTACCAGGCCAGTAATGTTGTGGGGATGGAGCTGGACTCCCGTAGGGTGGTGTCTGACAGGCGAATGTTGTCCAAACTAAAGAGTGCTGGATAATACCTCCCACCCACTTCATGACGTGCTGGTCAGTCACAGGAGCACACTTAATCAGACTGAGATAACCAAAAAGCACCACTGAATGGCACAGGAAGTGGCCATCTCCCTGTACAACTCCTCCTCTAACACACTGTAAACACTGCAATAGTTACATCTTTTGCGCACACTCTTTACTACTCTGTAATTTTCTTTGTCAGTATTCTTGATATTTATTTATAATCACCTCTGTTCATTCTTGATATTTATAATTGAGTGATCTGTATATATTAGAGCTATTTCTCAGTATTCTGATTCTGATTAAATAATTAATGAAACATTTAATGAATTAATTAATGGCCAATTTAATTAATTCATTCAAGTCACTCCTGGCCCTCCATAATAACAAAGGCATGAATGTGGTTTTTGTAAGTAAGTAAGTAAAATTTATTTATATAGCGCTTTTCACAGATAAAAATCACAAAGTGCTTTACAACACAGAAAATGGGAATATAAAAACAATATAACAGTAAATAAAACAATGTAAAACAATAAAACTATAAAAACAGCATAAGAAGAAATTAATCAAATGCTTTTCTAAATAAAAATGTCTTCAGCTGTTTCTTAAAAGAATCAATGGAGTCCGTGCAGCGAAGAGACAGTGGGAGAGAATTCCACAACCGTGGTGCCACAGTCTGAAAGGCCCGATCACCACGAGTTTTAAAACGAGTGCGCGGTACCACCAGCAGTCTCTGATCTAATGACCTTAAAGCCCGAGAAGATGTATGTGGTTTCAGCAGGTCAGATAAATATTGAGGAGCCTGACCATGCAGGGCCCTAAAGGTTAGAACTAAAATTTTAAAATGAAACCTAAAATTTACAGGCAACCAGTGAAGGGAGGCCAAGACTGGAGTGATATGCGATCTTCTCTTGGTGCCTGTTAAGAGACGTGCTGCAGCATTCTGCACAGTCTGAAGACGATTTAAGGCTGATTTGTTAAAACAAGTAAAAAGGCCATTACAATAGTCTAAACGAGAAGAAATAAAAGCATGAATAATCATCTCAAGTTCAAGCTTTGATACCATTAGTCTGAGTTTAGAAATATTCCGTAAATGATAAAAACAGTTTCGGACCAGCTGCTTAGAATGCTGCTCGAGCGACATCGAGCTGTCAAATAAGACACCGAGATTTCTAAGGCTTGATTTTACATAAGGGTCTAAGAAGCTGATATGCTGTCTAATTTCTGGGACCATGTGGTCTGGAGCAATAATTAGAGTTTCTGTTTTATCAGAGTTTAGTTGGAGAAAATTGTCATATAACCATTTGTTGATTTCTGTCAGGCAATTACTTAAATTAGACAATTTATAAAACTCAGACATTTTGAAGGAACAGTATAGTTGGATGTCGTCAGCATAGAGATGATAGGAGATATATTTATAGCGCTTAATAATTTGGCCTAGGGGAAATACATAAAGTAAAAAGAGAATTGGACCCAGGACAGATCCCTGAGGTACCCCACACGGCAAAACTGTTGATTCTGATGTGACATGATTCATGCAAACAGTAAAAGATCTCTCAGACAGATATGATATAAACCATTTTAAAACAACACCAGTAATCCCAAACAAGTTCTCGAGTCTGTTTATCATGATACTGTGATCTACAGTGTCAAAAGCAGAGCTGAGATCCAGCAGGACCAGCACTGTGTATTCTCCAGAGTCTGCTGCCATCAAGATATCACTAGATACTCTAAGTAAGGCCGTTTCAGTGGAATGCAATTTACGAAAACCAGACTGGAAAGTGTCCATAACAGCATTTTTATCCAGGAAATAGTTAAGTTGTTCTAGTACTACTTTTTCTAAAATTTTCGATATAAAAGGCAATTTGGATATTGGCCTATAACTGTTAGGAAGAGATGGATCCAGCTGGGGTTTCTTTAATATTGGCTCAACAATAGCTTGTTTAAAGAAGCTGGGGACTGAGCCAGTATGAAGAGAAGTATTTATCATTTCCACAATACAGGGGCCAATTGAATCAAACACACTAGTGAAAAATGAAGATGGAAGGACATCAAGGGGGCTTGAAGTCTGTTTTATATGACAAAGCAGGCCTCTGATGTCTTGTAATGTAACAGGAGTAAAAGACGACCAAGTATCAGAGGAGAGCAAGTTAAAAGTTTGATATTGAGAAGATGATGGAGAGATATTAGACCTGATGGCAATGACCTTATTTCTGAAATAGTTCATAAACTCATTGCATTCGGACGTTGAGTGAACTGGTGCACAAGGAGCATCAGGAGAAACAATACTCTTAATTGTTTTAAACAAGAATTTAGGATCTTTCTTTTTTGAAGCTATGAGGTGTGAAAAATACTCTGTTCTGGCATTTTTCCACATGTCATTTAGCAAGAGGATAGATTCTTTAAGGTGTAACTTATAAACCTCAAGTTTGGAAGCCTTCCACAAACGTTCTAGCTTGCGACAGTATCTCCTGAAATTACGAATGTTTTCATTTAACCAAGGATGAGATTTCAAACGTAGGACAGTACTTTTTTTCAGAGGTGCCACTATGTCTAAAATAGAAGTACACTGGTTATTAAAGGATGAGACAAGAGAGTCCAAATCATTGTAAGTCATTTCAGCGTCAAACATGGCAGAGAACCTTTTGCCGGCGTTCAGGTTTATGATTCGCCTTTCAATCGTTATTTTGGGAGCCGGGGGATCCAAATAAAACGACAAGTTAAAATATATGCAGCTATGGTCACTCACATGGACATTTTCCACACGAATGTCATTTATATTTAAACCAAGGA
>NW_024583573.1:41409-61454 GCF_018398535.1 Haplochromis burtoni
TTACCTAGTAGCTTTTCTTTTATGTGCTTTCTTCTTAGCTTTCTCTGTACTTTTTTCTTAGCTTTTCTCTATTTTTCTTCTCTGTGTACCCTTTGTGACTCTCTTGTCATCTATTTCTATTTTTCCCTTTGTTATTCTCTTTGTTCTCTTGTTTTTATGTTATCCATGGCACCCCCTATTCCTTAGTCCACTCTTTCTTTCATCTTTGTATTTCTGGCACCCCCATCCTTAGTAACCACTCTATTTAGGCTTCTTTTTCTGTTTTTTCTGTTTTTCCATTTTTTTAGGCTTTTTTCTGTGTTTCTGGGGGGAGGGGGGAGGGGCCTTAGGCCTGGAGTTAGGGTTAAGGCAGGGAGGGGGGATAGGTTAGGGTTAGGGTAGGAAATATGGGCAGGGGCATCACCCACTCCACCGGGACCTGGCTGGTAAGGGTTTGGAAAAGGAAACAGGGTCCCAGCATTTGCTGGTCCCCTGTTGGTGCACTCTCACTCGACTGGAGTGGGCATTGATGCCCCCTGATCAAAAAATTACCCATCTTGGGTTAGTTGCCAGCAGTTTGCGTTATTGAGCCCGTCGCGACGTTTCGGCGTTCCTTCGCCTTCATCAGGCTGGGCTCAATGATGTAGGGACTGTCTTGTCCTCTATCCATATGTTTCCCTTAACTTAGTTTTTCTTTGTGACTTTCTTGTCTTCTATTTCTCTGTTTCTTCTTACTTAGATTCTTTCTGTACTTTCTTAGCTTTTTCTGTGCTTTTTTCTGCTTTTCTCAACCCTGCTTGGGGAGTTCTATTTTTCTGTTTGTCTCAACCCTACTTGGGGAGCTTTTCTTTTATGTGCTTTCTTCTTAGCTTTCTCTGTACTTTTTTCTTAGCTTTTCTCTATTTTTCTTCTCTGTGTACCCTTTGTGACTCTCTTGTCATCTATTTCTATTTTTCCCTTTGTTATTCTCTTTGTTCTCTTGTTTTTATGTTATCCATGGCACCCCCTATTCCTTAGTCCACTCTTTCTTTCATCTTTGTATTTCTGGCACCCCCATCCTTAGTAACCACTCTATTTAGGCTTCTTTTTCTGTTTTTTCTGTTTTTCCATTTTTTTAGGCTTTTTTCTGTGTTTCTGGGGGGAGGGGGGAGGGGCCTTAGGCCTGGAGTTAGGGTTAAGGCAGGGAGGGGGGATAGGTTAGGGTTAGGGTAGGAAATATGGGCAGGGGCATCACCCACTCCACCGGGACCTGGCTGGTAAGGGTTTGGAAAAGGAAACAGGGTCCCAGCATTTGCTGGTCCCCTGTTGGTGCACTCTCACTCGACTGGAGTGGGCATTGATGCCCCCTGATCAAAAAATTACCCATCTTGGGTTAGTTGCCAGCAGTTTGCGTTATTGAGCCCGTCGCGACGTTTCGGCGTTCCTTCGCCTTCATCAGGCTGGGCTCAATGATGTAGGGACTGTCTTGTCCTCTATCCATATGTTTCCCTTAACTTAGTTTTTCTTTGTGACTTTCTTGTCTTCTATTTCTCTGTTTCTTCTTACTTAGATTCTTTCTGTACTTTCTTAGCTTTTTCTGTGCTTTTTTCTGCTTTTCTCAACCCTGCTTGGGGAGTTCTATTTTTCTGTTTGTCTCAACCCTACTTGGGGAGCTTTTCTTTTATGTGCTTTCTTCTTAGCTTTCTCTGTACTTTTTTCTTAGCTTTTCTCTATTTTTCTTCTCTGTGTACCCTTTGTGACTCTCTTGTCATCTATTTCTATTTTTCCCTTTGTTATTCTCTTTGTTCTCTTGTTTTTATGTTATCCATGGCACCCCCTATTCCTTAGTCCACTCTTTCTTTCATCTTTGTATTTCTGGCACCCCCATCCTTAGTAACCACTCTATTTAGGCTTCTTTTTCTGTTTTTTCTGTTTTTCCATTTTTTTAGGCTTTTTTCTGTGTTTCTGGGGGGAGGGGGGAGGGGCCTTAGGCCTGGAGTTAGGGTTAAGGCAGGGAGGGGGGATAGGTTAGGGTTAGGGTAGGAAATATGGGCAGGGGCATCACCCACTCCACCGGGACCTGGCTGGTAAGGGTTTGGAAAAGGAAACAGGGTCCCAGCATTTGCTGGTCCCCTGTTGGTGCACTCTCACTCGACTGGAGTGGGCATTGATGCCCCCTGATCAAAAAATTACCCATCTTGGGTTAGTTGCCAGCAGTTTGCGTTATTGAGCCCGTCGCGACGTTTCGGCGTTCCTTCGCCTTCATCAGGCTGGGCTCAATGATGTAGGGACTGTCTTGTCCTCTATCCATATGTTTCCCTTAACTTAGTTTTTCTTTGTGACTTTCTTGTCTTCTATTTCTCTGTTTCTTCTTACTTAGATTCTTTCTGTACTTTCTTAGCTTTTTCTGTGCTTTTTTCTGCTTTTCTCAACCCTGCTTGGGGAGTTCTATTTTTCTGTTTGTCTCAACCCTACTTGGGGAGCTTTTCTTTTATGTGCTTTCTTCTTAGCTTTCTCTGTACTTTTTTCTTAGCTTTTCTCTATTTTTTCTTCTCTGTGTACCCTTTGTGACTCTCTTGTCATCTATTTCTATTTTTCCCTTTGTTATTCTCTTTGTTCTCTTGTTTTTATGTTATCCATGGCACCCCCTATTCCTTAGTCCACTCTTTCTTTCATCTTTGTATTTCTGGCACCCCCATCCTTAGTAACCACTCTATTTAGGCTTCTTTTTCTGTTTTTTCTGTTTTTCCATTTTTTTAGGCTTTTTTCTGTGTTTCTGGGGGGAGGGGGGAGGGGCCTTAGGCCTGGAGTTAGGGTTAAGGCAGGGAGGGGGGATAGGTTAGGGTTAGGGTAGGAAATATGGGCAGGGGCATCACCCACTCCACCGGGACCTGGCTGGTAAGGGTTTGGAAAAGGAAACAGGGTCCCAGCATTTGCTGGTCCCCTGTTGGTGCACTCTCACTCGACTGGAGTGGGCATTGATGCCCCCTGATCAAAAAATTACCCATCTTGGGTTAGTTGCCAGCAGTTTGCGTTATTGAGCCCGTCGCGACGTTTCGGCGTTCCTTCGCCTTCATCAGGCTGGGCTCAATGATGTAGGGACTGTCTTGTCCTCTATCCATATGTTTCCCTTAACTTAGTTTTTCTTTGTGACTTTCTTGTCTTCTATTTCTCTGTTTCTTCTTACTTAGATTCTTTCTGTACTTTCTTAGCTTTTTCTGTGCTTTTTTCTGCTTTTCTCAACCCTGCTTGGGGAGTTCTATTTTTCTGTTTGTCTCAACCCTACTTGGGGAGCTTTTCTTTTATGTGCTTTCTTCTTAGCTTTCTCTGTACTTTTTTCTTAGCTTTTCTCTATTTTTCTTCTCTGTGTACCCTTTGTGACTCTCTTGTCATCTATTTCTATTTTTCCCTTTGTTATTCTCTTTGTTCTCTTGTTTTTATGTTATCCATGGCACCCCCTATTCCTTAGTCCACTCTTTCTTTCATCTTTGTATTTCTGGCACCCCCATCCTTAGTAACCACTCTATTTAGGCTTCTTTTTCTGTTTTTTCTGTTTTTCCATTTTTTTAGGCTTTTTTCTGTGTTTCTGGGGGGAGGGGGGAGGGGCCTTAGGCCTGGAGTTAGGGTTAAGGCAGGGAGGGGGGATAGGTTAGGGTTAGGGTAGGAAATATGGGCAGGGGCATCACCCACTCCACCGGGACCTGGCTGGTAAGGGTTTGGAAAAGGAAACAGGGTCCCAGCATTTGCTGGTCCCCTGTTGGTGCACTCTCACTCGACTGGAGTGGGCATTGATGCCCCCTGATCAAAAAATTACCCATCTTGGGTTAGTTGCCAGCAGTTTGCGTTATTGAGCCCGTCGCGACGTTTCGGCGTTCCTTCGCCTTCATCAGGCTGGGCTCAATGATGTAGGGACTGTCTTGTCCTCTATCCATATGTTTCCCTTAACTTAGTTTTTCTTTGTGACTTTCTTGTCTTCTATTTCTCTGTTTCTTCTTACTTAGATTCTTTCTGTACTTTCTTAGCTTTTTCTGTGCTTTTTTCTGCTTTTCTCAACCCTGCTTGGGGAGTTCTATTTTTCTGTTTGTCTCAACCCTACTTGGGGAGCTTTTCTTTTATGTGCTTTCTTCTTAGCTTTCTCTGTACTTTTTTCTTAGCTTTTCTCTATTTTTCTTCTCTGTGTACCCTTTGTGACTCTCTTGTCATCTATTTCTATTTTTCCCTTTGTTATTCTCTTTGTTCTCTTGTTTTTATGTTATCCATGGCACCCCCTATTCCTTAGTCCACTCTTTCTTTCATCTTTGTATTTCTGGCACCCCCATCCTTAGTAACCACTCTATTTAGGCTTCTTTTTCTGTTTTTTCTGTTTTTCCATTTTTTTAGGCTTTTTTCTGTGTTTCTGGGGGGAGGGGGGAGGGGCCTTAGGCCTGGAGTTAGGGTTAAGGCAGGGAGGGGGGATAGGTTAGGGTTAGGGTAGGAAATATGGGCAGGGGCATCACCCACTCCACCGGGACCTGGCTGGTAAGGGTTTGGAAAAGGAAACAGGGTCCCAGCATTTGCTGGTCCCCTGTTGGTGCACTCTCACTCGACTGGAGTGGGCATTGATGCCCCCTGATCAAAAAATTACCCATCTTGGGTTAGTTGCCAGCAGTTTGCGTTATTGAGCCCGTCGCGACGTTTCGGCGTTCCTTCGCCTTCATCAGGCTGGGCTCAATGATGTAGGGACTGTCTTGTCCTCTATCCATATGTTTCCCTTAACTTAGTTTTTCTTTGTGACTTTCTTGTCTTCTATTTCTCTGTTTCTTCTTACTTAGATTCTTTCTGTACTTTCTTAGCTTTTTCTGTGCTTTTTTCTGCTTTTCTCAACCCTGCTTGGGGAGTTCTATTTTTCTGTTTGTCTCAACCCTACTTGGGGAGCTTTTCTTTTATGTGCTTTCTTCTTAGCTTTCTCTGTACTTTTTTCTTAGCTTTTCTCTATTTTTCTTCTCTGTGTACCCTTTGTGACTCTCTTGTCATCTATTTCTATTTTTCCCTTTGTTATTCTCTTTGTTCTCTTGTTTTTATGTTATCCATGGCACCCCCTATTCCTTAGTCCACTCTTTCTTTCATCTTTGTATTTCTGGCACCCCCATCCTTAGTAACCACTCTATTTAGGCTTCTTTTTCTGTTTTTTCTGTTTTTCCATTTTTTTAGGCTTTTTCTGTGTTTTTCTGGGGTTGGGGTTAGGACAGGGAGGGGGGAGGGGGGATAGGTTAGGGTTAGGGTAGGAGATGTGGGTAGGGGCATCGCCCACTCCACCGGGACCTGGCTGGTAAGGGTTTGGGTAAGGAAACAGGGTCCCAGCATTTGCTGGTTAGGGTTAGGGATGTGGGATTGAGTCCGGTCCCTAAAGGGTCCGGACGGTGCTCGGTCCATCCCTCCACCCCTGCCACTTGTCCCCTGCTGGACACGTCTACGGGAAGGCAGCCGCCCTCTCCCGTGACGCACCACCGTCCAGCCTTCTGAGTCCATCCGGGACCCCATGGATTTTTTTGTATCTCTTGATGTCGCCTTTGTTATCTTTATTTAATAATTGTTTTAATGTGCTATTTATTCCAGTTAGATATGTAAAATATGTGTATATGAATTTACAATCACAAACAAAGGCGAGAAAAAAGAAAAAGGAAAAAAAATAAATGAAATTTGTTTTTAAACAAAAATAAATGAAATTAATAAAATTGTTTAATTTTTAATAAGTGAAAACCAATGAATTAATGTGCCCACTGCCGCGACGTTTCGACCCAAGATAGGTCTTCCTCAGGCTGGGGCACAATGAATAAGCTGGGAATGCACAGAGAGAGAGAGATGTTGCCTCTTCAACGGTCAGCTCCCAAATGAGCTCCTCTCTGCTGTGCAGCCTTTTATAGGCTTGGTTTCCAATGTGAGTTTTTTTTGAAATTTAGGTTAGTCAATGTGTTTTGAAATGTCTGCGATGGTTTTAGACTAAAATGAATGTGTGTTTTTTAACCTTTGTAATAAAATTACATGAAATGGATTTTTATTTTGTATATTACGTGAATTTTCAAAAACTGTATTTTTAAGTGATGTATATGAGATTTTAAATTTGTCTGTTTATGTTTTTTAAATCCAATCGTGTTTTTATGAATTTTTGTGAGTTTATAGAGAAATGAGTTTATGATTTGAAATTTGCATTTGTGTTTTTAGGGGTTTTAATAAATTTTGTATATTACGTAATTTTCAAAAAACTGTATTTTTAAGTGATGTATATGAGATTTTAAATTTGCCTGTTTATGTTTTTTAAATCCAATCGTGTTTTTATGAATTTTTGTGAGTTTATAGAGAAATGAGTTTATGATTTGAAATTTGCATTTGTGTTTTTAGGGGTTTTAATAAATTTTGTGATTTTAACAACTGTTTTAGTGTGAATTGTAAAGTCCTTAAAAGGGGTATAGATAAAAATTTGTTGTGGTAACGGTTTTAATAAAGTTCTAACGCCCAATATATCCTGTTTCCCCATTGTTTGTTTATTATACACAATGTGTAGTATGTAATCATACCGTGTCATTTATCCTTATCAGGTTATTTATTTATTTATTTATGGATTTAGATTAATGAACCCCCCCAAAAAGGTTAGGGTTAGGGGAAGACATTTGGGGTAGGGCTAATACCATCATTAGGGTTAGGGGGTTAGGGTAGGGTAGGGTTAGGGCAAAATATGGGGGTTGGGTTAAAATTAAGTCGTAATGGTTAAGGTTAGGGTAGGGTATTGGGGAGGGGTTAAATTAAACCAACCCGAATAGGTTGGAGTTAGGGTCCGGGCTGGGACAGGGACTCCAACCGAATTTTTGAGCCCAAATTTCAATTGGGCACAAAATTTGGGTTAACCATTGGTTTTAGAACGAAGTGCCTAATTATATTTCATATTCAGTCCCCCCGGTTCTCTTGTGTCCAATAATCGTATCCATTTCCTCTCCATTTTCTTTCTTTCTCCCTCTGTCCAACTCGAATTACTTTGCAGTCCTGATACCCTTAGTGAATGATATCCATGTGAAATGAAATGTTTTACTAAAAGTGTGTGTGTTTCCTTTTTGTGTTTGATGTTATACCTGTGTTGCATCATCCTGGTGGATATTGAGTTTCCGGTTTCTCCAATGTATTGTGTGCCACATTTGGAGCAAAAAATCATGTACACACAATTCACCGTGCGTGGTGTAAAAGTCTGTGTGATCTTAAATATAGTTTTATTGAGCCTATTTTGCACAAAGTCCAATTTAATGAATGTACCAGCCAAAACTGTGGTTTTCTGCAATGGCTGTAAGGGAGCAAGCCTTGCCCTCACCAAGTGGTCCTTGAGGTTGCTGTTTCTCCTGTATGCCGAGATGACTTGATATCTGCTCAGAAGACCCTGGTTTTCCATGATCATCCTATAGTTATTTTTGAATTTGCAATTGAGTAACCTGCTCTTCGGTGAAAAGGTGGTGATGAGCGGAATCCATTCTTTATTGATACTTGGTCTTTGTATGTGGAAGGTCTTAAGACAATGTCTCAGGAACGACCTTGAGTATCCCCTCTTCCTAAGAGCCCGGAAAAGGGTTCTGACTGCGTCGAGAAAGTCTGCCCTTTGAGTGCAGATCCGATGAAACCTAATGAGTTGTGATTTGACGAGACCTTTGTAGGTGTGTCGGGGGTGATGGCTGGATTTAAACAGCAATGAGTGTGTGTCTGTTGTTTTGAAATATACCTTAATGTCCAGTGTTTGTTGGTTGTGAAAAGGCTGTCCCTTGTACACCGTAGTGTCTAAGAAATCAATTGACTGATGATCAAATTCGTATTTAAGCCTAATTGAGGGGTCATGAGTGTCCAGTATATTAATAAATTTCTTAAATTCATCCTCTGAGTGGTTCCAAATGCCAAAAATATCGTCTAAATACCTAAGATATGTGAATGGTTTCTTCTCACACTTGTTGAGGGCTGCTTCCTCCCAATCCGCCATGAAAATGTTTGCATAAGCGGGGGCGAATTTTTTGCCCATCGCAACACCTTTGACCTGGAGGAAGTACTGATTGTTGAATTCAAAATCATTTCGTCCCAGATTTATTTCCAATAGAGTCATAAGTTCTGTATCAGGTCTTTGATGGTCCGGGTATTTGCCAAAAATCTTTTTCACTGCTCTTAAACCAGCTTCTGTTTCAATGTTGGTGTATAAACTGTCTATATCAATGGAAAAGAAGAATGAATTTGGAGGAATTTTTAACCCTTTAACTATTGAAATGAAATGATAAGTGTCTTTTATGTAGGATGGATGTTTTGTTGAGAGTGGATTCAGAAAGTGATCGATGTACTCGGCTGTGGCGTAGGTCTCACTCCCACAATCAGAGACAATTGGTCTCCCAGCCGGTATCCTGAATGGTATTGTCCACTTGTCGGGATCCTTGTGTATCTTGGGTAAGATGTAAAATCGTCTTATTCTGGGTTCCACTTCCCCCCGTAAATATTGTTTCTGCCTGGTGTTGATGAGTTTCTTACTGTACAATTGATCTATCACGTGTTGCACCATAGGCACAGTGTGCAGGTAAATTGGGCTGTCTAATTTCCTATAATAATGTGTATCCTCCAACTGACGCATGGCTTCGAAAATATATTGCTCTCTACTTAAAATGACAACCGCACTTCCCTTGTCTGCGGGCTTAATTACTATGTGTTTGTTTTGTTTTAATTCTGTGAGCGCCTGATTTTCGTCTTCCGTCAGATTTCCCTTGTCTTTGTGTATATTTTCATGTTTATGAATTTCCTTATCATCCTGTTTAATCAAAAAATGAACTTCCGGTGGTAGTTTGTGTGGTGGTGGTGTCCAATTTGATGGTGGTGTAAATCGTGGTTTCTCCCGTTTCCCCTTATCTCCAAAATATGTGGCCAATTTTATCTTTCTGTGATAATTTTGTATATCCAATAACAATTGTGTTCTTTGTTTCCTATTGTCTCCCACCGTAGGGATGAACGTTAACCCACGGTTCAGCAGATCCAGTTGTGCTTTGGATAAGCTGAAGTTCTCTGCTACCACCATTACATTCTGTAACAGACGGGGTCTGTCCACCCCGGTCCCCTCCTCAACGAGGCTTAAGGGGATTTTAAGTTTAAATGGGAAACCCAGTGTTCCAGCATTGCTCTCCCTGTTTGTCTAGTCCAATGCAGGTGGTCACCTTCAGTCTGAAAGGACGAACTGGGAAGAGCCGGGATGAAGGGCTGGTTCCTCATGATGTGAGCGTTCAGAATGTGCAAAGTAGTGCGTTCTGCCAACGAAAGCAAAGGAGAATAATTGATCACCGGGACCCAGATTTCGGAATATGGGAAATGCTTTTTTGCAGCTCTGATCGCACCTTGCAACTGCTTGATTGCAGTCTCTTTGGCCCTCTGCCCTTTGCAGTTAAGGCCAAACGACAAGACTACCTTTTCCACAACCACTTCACTCGTGGATTTTGCCATCAAGGCCTGGGCATGCCTGAAGTTAGCCCCCGGGTAACTATCCATCTGCAGGTCAGGGATACTGTGTCCCGGAATCCTAGCCAGATTGGAGTCCCCTATGATGAGCCACTTCTTCCTTACACTAAGGCCCCAATCTATCATCTTCCGTTCGGTTCTGACATGTTTTGTCACTCTCAAGATTTGCGGTTTTGGCGTGGAAGTGAACAAGTCTCCAGACGTGTTTTGCGGAGAAATTGCTCCTACTGTACTCATCTGGCCCATTTGTTGTTCCATCCCTTGGGATTGCTCCCTGGAACGAGTGTGTGCACTAACCGGTGTCAACATTTCACCTTCCCCAATGTGCTCCTGGATTGCTACATCCAGTAACCAGCTCCCTTCGGCTGGCGCTGGCTCTCCACGGCTCCCCTCACCTGGGGAGTCTTGCTGGACCTCCTCAATCTGTAGGAGATCATCCTCTTGTGGAATCACACAAGCATTTTGAAACCCTCTACGTCTCGGTCTTTGCTCTAAGGGTTGCTCGTGTTGTGAAACAGGAGAAGGAGGTACTGCATGTACCATCACCTCCGTCATGGTACCAATCGTATGGTGAGGTGCGGGTCGGTGTACACCGCTCAAGGTCTGTGGGTGTGCAGTTTGCACTATTGATGTCTGCTGTTGGGCATCTTGCCTTTCCACCCTGGTGGACTCAACCAACAGGTCATCTCCAGGACCTTGTGCCCCTTTCTCTCTTTCATGCTGTGCAGGCACAGCACCTTCTCTCTCCCTCCTGGAGGAAATCAGGGCCTCCGCATGGTCCAAGACATCTTGAGTTATGCGGGGCAGGTTCCTGCGAGCCCAGCGCGTGGCCACTTCAAAGGCCGTCTTCCAGTCCGGGACCAAGTCCCCTTCCAAGTCCACTAACAGTTTCTCAAGGCCCGCCATGTAGTGTTCCTCAAGAATCAACAAAGTGTTATAACCCCAATTCGTTGCATTCCCCCAAATGAGATCCACCGTATTTGGTGTGGGAGATGCAGGCTTAATCATTGAGGCCAAAACCTCCACCATCCGAGCAATCATCCGTGGATGAGCTTTCCCCGGTTTGGGGGAAACATTTTGCAGATGGTGAACCATCTTGATTACTGCGTGCAACTTTCGCACCAGCTTTCCAAAAGCAGGGTCGGTGGGTTGCTGCCTAAAACGGTCCCCAAACCTAGGCTGCCCTTGTTGGCCCCTCGATCCAAATCTGGCATTCATCCCACGTGTCACTGCCGCATATGAACGAGATTGTGGTCCAAGGTAGCGGCTAGAAGTGAAGGGAGGCACTGGCTGGTTAGGGATGTGGGATTGAGTCCGGTCCCTAAAGGGTCCAGCCGGTGCTCGGTCCACCCCTCCGCCCCTGCCACTTGTCCCCTGCAGCCTCTGAATTTGGACACCTCCGCTGTTTCCGGGCCGGCCAATAATAACGGTGATTTAACGTATTTTATCCGATAAATAAACACTGTAAAATGTATTTATTTATTAAATTTGCAAGATGGCAGCCTCCACAAGCGGGATATTTTGGCTTCATTTTTGCACAATGGTAGGAGGCGGGTCACGTCGTCCATGTTTTCTACAGTCAATGGTTTATTACCACACAGGAGAGAAAACATCAGCATATGTCTTCTGACAAAAATACATGTTGTGAACACTTTTAAAGCAGTGAGGTATCCGCCCCTCCAAGGCGTAAAAATAGGTTAAAGACGTTAGTTACAGTAAATGGTACATCTTAGATGGCTATAAACAGACATAGAACTTCTCATTTCTATAACACCTTCCAAACAAGGTAATAACTTCAAGCCTTCAGGGTCTCTGAGGGCTGGTTATTGACTCCAGTCATCTTTTACCAAGTAGACTAAGATGCAGTTAGAAGCCAAATGAGTTAAGGCCTCAGGCCTGGCACATTTTTAGATTATATGTGTATTGTAAGCATGTATTGCAGTTATCCTTCTATGCTCTAGTCTTTAACACAATAGATTGTGAAGATGTCGCACTTCACAAAGCTTAAGACCCTCTGTAGACTAAGCAGCAACTCTTAATGAGCACAAATACTATGCAATGTGTATGAAATACTTCTGGCTGTACCTGTAATAAAAGTTAACATAATGGAAGGATCCTCAAATGAACATCTTCAATAAACAACTTTAATGCAATATCAATACTGTGAGAAATATTATTAGATGGAATAATGCTGTAAAGAATGTTATTAATGCAATTATAATGATGCAGGTTATATGGCAGCAATAAAATAATTTCTTTATCTCCACATTCCCTCTTTTGACATTCGAAAAAGGAATGTCACCACACCTTGTGTTTTATCACTCCTCGACCCACTCCATGGCATCTAAGTTCCTCACTGGACACTGGAACACCGGAACGACCGCTCCGGGGACCACTGCCCTTGCCAATACCTTTACCAACAATCCTCTGGCACAAGGAATGAGACAATAACCACAGGTGACCAGTATCCCTAAAAATGTAGAGAGTAAAACATTACTGACATGGCCAAACCTTTCCACCGTCCAAACACGGATGCCATCCAGCTCTCCAGCGGGTTTTCGATACCTGAGTGCTCATGCATGGTTCTTGACAGAGTTTGCAGACCCTCCGAGCCATCTGGAGCAGTATTATTGGGGATAAAGGTGCAGCACATGTCTCCAAACATGATACAGACGCGCCCTTTCTCCGCCAACAACATGTCAAGGGCCATTCAATTTTGCACTCCCATCAGCGAGGTCGGACCTAGCTGTTCCGCAAACCCCTCCATGCCGTCTCTGGTTAGGTTAGAGAGTCTCAGCAAATTATAATGAACAAAATTGATACGATCAACATTCTTGTTTGGAGTTACCCATAGAAATATACTTTTAAATCCTGAAGCAACTTGGTCTGCTAGTTTATACTCATTTGGAATTCCCCTGGGCACCCCTATGGAGTCAATCCAGTTGGGTGAATTGAATCTAGGGTCGTAAAAATGCGTCCCCTGGGTCCCTCTTTTTGCCAAAATGTGTCTCTTATGTCTGGCAGCTAAAGTGCGTGTGTTGGATTGTGGTATGGCTTTTACCTGATTTCCAATGAGTATGAGTGGAGCTCCCAGCCGCACCATCGCACATGTCCCTGCGCTTCCCAGAGGAACCTGAACCAAAAGAGTGCTCTGTCCACAATAATAATACAACTCACTTCTTGCCCATGTTCCAATCAATGTACTGGGGTCACTTACATTATTCGTGGTTCTTCCCGTGCATGTCACAGCACACCAACTTGGATCGATATCTCCTACCTTGTACTTTACCTTATCTGTAGAGAATTTAAAACATGTATAATTATCTTGTTTTGTCATAAATGGTCCCACTGTTGTCTGTTTTGAAATGGGAGGGAAAAGTCTGGACAACAGAGTGCAGTTGCCAGTACTCACTGCACCTCTAGTTAGCTGTAGCATACAATCGTAGCCCCACTTATCCTCTGGATACAGCGGTGTGGGCTCCGTGAACAAACAGGGCCTAGCTGAAGCACAGGCAACACAATCAGATACATGTTGTTCTTTAGCATTTTGAGCCACCCAATCAAGCCATAGATGGAATGACTTAAGATACGAGTTATTTAAACAATTCTAAATGACAGTGTGATGGCCATGGTACTTTATGTGGGTCAAATATGTTAAGGACAATGTTTATCAATGTAAAATTGCAAAGAACCTTTGGATAGATTATAACATCTTGTAACATATTTTCATTCACATACAGAGGTCGCAAATTCAGATACACACACCTGCCACAAGGCTTTGCCCTGTCCCCCAGCATTTTCAATCAGGTGCTCAAAGAGGCCCTGTCACCTTGTCAGTTGCCTGAGAGGTGTACACTAATACAATATGTAGATGACTTGCTCATTGCGGCTCCTTCGGCAGCGGCCTGTACGGCAGGATCGCTCGCAGTGCTCAAGAGACTGGCTGAATGTGGCTTCAAAGTAAGTAAAGAAAAAATACAGTTGGTTCGACCAGAAGTCACATTTCTGGGCCGTGTAATCGCACATAAATCATTGGGACTAATGAACACACACAGAGACCAAATTTTGACATACCCAAAACCGAGAACGGTGAAAGAGCTCCTTTCTTTTCTTGGCCTGACGGGCTACAGCAGACAGTTCATTCCAAACTATGCAGGAAGGACAGCCCCCTTACAGGACTTGATCAAACAGGTGGGCATTCGAAACCTTAAGGCAGAACTGCCATGGACGCCCAAAACTGTGTTCATTTCATTAAAGCAAGACTTGTCAAGAGCCTCTGATTTGGCGATGCCCAATTATGAGGAACCATTCTATTTAGATGTTTCTGAAACACACGGAATCATATACGGTGTGTTGTTTCAGAAAAAAGAGGGAGGAAGACAGGTACTCATGTATGTCAGCATAAGGTCTGAACCCAACAGAAGCGAGACATCCTACATGCACACAGCATGCAGCAGGGGTCGCTAAAATAATACAGAAAACAGCACACGTAGTGAGAGAACACTCATTAAAAGTTCTTACCACACACAGCGTGGTGGCATATGTGAACTCACAAGCATTCACTATGACACCACTAACACAACAGAGATTGAGTAATGTTCTGGAGGCTCGAAATCTGACATTTACACATGAAGGAATCAATATGGCAGATTTAATGGGATCAGGAGAACCCCATGACTGTGTTAAGAAAGCAGAAGTTGAAGGGAAAGTCAGGGAAGACTTAAAAGCAGAACCCATTCCTGAAGCTGAGGACTGGTTCACAGATGGCTGCTGTCATCGTGATGAAGAAGGGTTGAAAGCAGGCTACGCTATAGTCTGTAAACAAGGAACTGAATTTGAGGTCAAAGAATTGAAGGACAACAGACTGCTTAGAGAGCAGAAGTAATCACACTGAGTCGGGCCTTGAGACTGGCCAAAGACAAAAGAGTGAACATTTATACTGATTCGGCCTATGCTTTTGGAGCAGCCCATGTGGAGCTCGCTCAATGGAAAAGAGCGGGGTTCAGAACGGCAACAAATGCTCCTATTTGCCATAGAAAGGAAATGGAAGAGCTGGAGAGGGCCCTGCATGACCCAAATGAGGTGAGCATTATTAAATGTAAAGGACACTCTCAGGCAAACACCATGGTTGCAAAAGGAAATCAGAAAGCGGACGAAGCCGCAAAGGAAGCAGCAGGCTATAAAGGACGACAGCAAATGGTGCAGGTGATTGCTGAAGAAGAAGCAGGCATCAGTATGTTGGAGGAAGCCAGACAGGCTCAGGAGGAGGCATCTCTGTAGGAAAAAGGGGTGTGGCAGAGCAAAGGAGCCTGGAAAGAAGGCGATATTTGGAGAGGAGCCGATGGAAGACCAGTTTTAACCGATAAACTGGCCAGACAAAAGATAACTGAGGCACACGGACTTGGCCACGTGGGAGTGGCACAGATGGAGAGAAATTTGTGTCACTGGTGGCATCCAGATCTAACAGCCATGATAAAAGAAAAAGCCTGAACGTGCTTAATCTGTGGAGCACACAATCCAAAGCCGGTGGTAAAGCCGGAAGCAGGTAAGTTTCTCCTGCCCGAAAGACCAGGAGAAGAAATTGTTATTGATTTTACTGACATGATTGATGTGGGGCCTGGGGGAGTGAGGTATTTGTTGGTGTGTGTAGATGCTCTGACCGGCTGGCCCGAGGCATGGCCTACAAAAAGAGAAGATGCCAAAAGTGTGATTAAGTGTTTAATTAATCATTACATCCCTAGGCATGGGTTTCCACAGCGCATTAGATCAGACAATGGAACCCACTTTAAAAGCCAACACCTGGCGGAAGTGGAGAGGATGTTGGGAGTAAAACACAGGTTTGGAACAGTGTACCATCCTCAATCTCAAGGGAAGGTTGAGAGAATGAACTTAAATTTGAAAAACAAATTATCTAAAATCTGTGCACAGACAGGGCTAAACTGGATCTCAGCTCTGCCAATTGCTCTAATGACTATAAGATGTTCTGATAATCAATCCACAGGCTTCACGCCCCAGGAGCTGCAGACGGGAAGGCCGTTCCCAGCACCCTGGACCGAGGTCCCGGTGGAACCGAGCGCCAGGAATGACAGGTCTCATGCAGAATACTGGAATGAACTAAAAGCTCTTGTCTCCAGTTTCACAAAACAGGTCACCTCCGGAGTACACGCTGTGGACAAGGCGACCCCGGAGGCAAAGGTGGTGTGGCTGAAGGTGCTCAAACAAAAGTGGAAGGAACCATGCTGGACTGGTCCTTACGAGGTCATTGCCAGAACGACTAAAGCAGTTCAACTGAAAGGGAAAGACGACACCTGGTACCACTGGTCGCAGTGTGCACCTGCACACGAGAGCTTGATAGAGGAAAACTCATCTTCAACTAACACGGGTGTCAACAAACAGAGGCAGAATAAATCCTCTCAACTGTGCAACGGGCCGACCAGTAGTCCACCTGGGAGGCCGTAGAAAGAAGAAGAGCATCGCAGAAGGCCGCCGCAGCACCAAAAAGGAGCGGTAACTAATTGAAAGAACGTTAGATGGAGTGAAAGTGTAGGCTAAAACTAAAATCCACAAAACATAATGGAAACGCCCAAACCTCAGGGGCACAGAGGCAGGAGGTGTATTCCAATATTGTTTTTGATTCCACGTATCCTATGTGCATTAATAATGACTGCGGTCGCGTGTTTTCTTGTTTATCTTTTGCAGAGTGCATTTTGTGAATCGGTCAAACGCGGATGCCAGTCCAGCACAGTACTTCCTGAGACAGTAGTTGCTAAAACAGGGTCGTTGAAAAGACCAAAGCGCGAGGTGTCAGGTAAAGGGGATGAGTGTCTCAGCGCATACAATGGCATAGAATTGAATTACGTTAAAGGGTCCACCAGCTCATTTACGTTTGATTTGTGTGACGTCATTAATTGTAAGGAAGCAAGCAGTAGCTGGAGAGGATATAATGTGTGGGTTTGTTGGGACTATTCGGTGAGTACACACTATGAAAGGAGAAGTCGGCCTTATGACAACCGGTGTCGGAACTGGAATCAGGTAAAGGGCTACACTGGGGAAAATTGGGAACTGTCAGAACAAGGACCAGAGAACGAGCTAAAACTTTAAAGAGACTATAGTCCATCGCAGAATCCGTTGACTCTGTCATTGGGAAACTGGCATCGTCAAAAACCTGTATATTTAGTTTTGGGTGTGGAGACCGTAGGAACTGATCCAAAGGGGTTAATTAAGGATAATTTTCTTGAAAAGGCCAATCCCATAAAGCCAGTTAGAGAAGAAACAATAACACACATGACTACCAATCCATTAAACTCTTTCACGGATTTTACAGGACAAGGGGGAAATGGGTCGTTGGAGGCGGCACCAGAGGAACAGGGACCAAAGGATAGACGAGTCCTGTCAGTAGATTATACTAGATTGAAGCCTCAGGATTTAATTGAGCGTGCCACTGGTTTCAAGGATAGTCAGAAAATTTAAAAAAAAGCCACATGGTTCACTTTTACATCACAAAATGTTAGAAATATAAGTCGTTCATAACAAACTGAAAGGCTGGGAGTTTAAAATGTAAACCAATGGAAGCAGAAGTAGAAGACTATAATGTCACAGAGCACACGGTGTCTATTATTGTGTAGACATTTATAAATAAAAGCTTAATAAAGATGCTTCATTTCTTAAGAAATTTGCAGGTGGAGTGATCTTTATCAAAGTGGAAGTTACATACAAGTTAGGGGCGATCGTGGCTCAAGAGTTGGGAGTTCGCCTTGTAATCGGAAGGTTGCCGGTTCGAGCCCCGGCTTGGACAGTCTCGGTCGTTGTGTCCTTGGGCAAGACACTTCACCCGTTGCCTACTGGTGGTGGTCAGAGGGCCCGGTGGCGCCAGTGTCCGGCAGCCTCGCCTCTGTCAGTGCGCCCCAGGGTGGCTGTGGCTACGATGTAGCTTGCCATCACCAGTGTGTGAATGTGTGCGTGAATGGGTGGATGACTGGATATGTAAAGTGCTTTGGGGTCCTTAGGGACTAGTAAAGCGCTATATAAATACAGGCCATTTACCATTTACATCTGTGGCTAAACCACTGTACCCAAAAACTTTAAAAATTTACTGTGCGTGAGGCTGTGTAAGTAAAGCTCGCCCTTCTCACCCACGTGTAACAAACCATCTGTTGGGGGTTGTGGATTTGTCACCTCAGCATTGTGAAAGTGGGGAAACATGCTTCTGGCTGAGCATAAGATTTCTGCTTACAACTTAGAATCTCAGTTCTAAATGAGATTCAGATGTTTTTTTAAGTATGGCTAATGTATTATTTGACTTCTAAGGTGCACACACACACACACACACAAGAACAACACAGAGAAGAAGAAGAGGGGGTCATTTTACTATGCATCATAAAAACGCAATCATTCATCTTCCAACTGTATCTTTCTATTCTGGCTTTAGGATCATTGGTTGTTTACTGATCTGTACTTTGGGAGTCATACTGTTGTGATACTGGGGCGACCGTGGCTCAGGGGGTTGGGAATCGCATCTGTAACCGGAAGGTCGCCGGTTCGATCCCTGGGCTCTCTGTCCTGGTCGTTGTGTCCTTGGGCAAGACACTTTACCCTACTTGCCTACTGGTGTTGGCCAGAGGGGCCGATGGCGCGATATGGCAGCCTCGCTTCTGTCAGTCTGCCCCAGGGCAGCTGTGGCTACAACCGTAGCTTGCCTCCACCAGTGTGTGAATGTGAGAGTGAATGAATAGTGGCATTGTAAAGCGCTTTGGGTGCCTTGAAAAGCGCTATATAAATCCAATCCATTGTGGGCAATTATTATTATAAAAGGGTAAGGTTTGAGAGACTAAACCATTACACACAAAACTTGAAAAACCTAAAGAGTGTGTGAGACTGCTAGCTGAGTCGTTCAGCAATAAACGTATCTACAAATGTGTTAGTAAAGAGTGACTTGTACTTCTGTCCCATTAAGCAACGGTTTAACAAATTTCACTGCAAACTACAAAAGGAATCTGGATTTAAATAGAACATAGTAGTGCAGGAAACACTAGTATAAGGTGTCTATGGAACAAATCTTCAACGTTCAAAATGACCGAAGTGAGGACTACAGGCGTTTCTCTCAGTTGGTTGTGTTCAGGGAAAAAGCAGCTAAATACACTGAGACTGCTCCACATTGTTATTGAGTTAACTCTGGATATCTGTAGGTTTTGTCAAACTTGGAGTGAACAAAATCAGAAAAACAGTAAAAGATGCAGACAGTGAAAGTTTATTTCATGAACACAATGAAACATTTTACAGTCCACAGAGCAAAGTAGCATACATGATAAATAGATACACATAACACGGCCTGTGAGAAGTAAAACTCATCGTCTTACCACATGTTATATTCTGTAAACTTAAAATAAACCACTGAAATTAGAGTTTAGTGTTTTAAAGTCATCTATAAAAAAACATGAGTCAACATTACTGAAGTGACACTTTAACGATGCTTCATATCACCGTGTTTATGATGATAAAACATGTTCTCTCATTAGTAGATGTCTACGCTGTCACTTGTCATGAAAATGTCCAGAGTTAGGGTTCAAGCTTCCTCTTCAATTACCATTGATCATCAATAGGGTCACAAAAGATTTGTCACATTATCCCCATAAACAACATGTTTTTATATAAATCATTGTGACACAAATATTTAAATTCTTGTTTCACAATGTGCATGAACTCAAAATCTTTAGAGTTTCATATTTATAAAGAAACCCAAAGAATACATTTATACCATTGTATGAGCTACACTTGTAAAAAAAAAAACTGATTGGAAATGCATTTAAAAAAAGCTCCTGCCGTGACCTTCCTTCTGCGAGCACACGTGCGCACACACACACGCACAGAAGGGGAGAGAGAGAGAGGTTATTAATACAAAGGACTGCAGCAGGTTTTGGATTTTCACTCATTGTTGTTAATATGAACAGTCACATAAAATTCATTCCAATTTTTTCTTTGCTTCAATTAAAATGTGTCTTTAAATCTACCATACCTTTTATTGTTCAGAAAGTTTACTGACATAGTAAGGAAGTAGCTAGGGAACTCAGTAAGTATGAGCAACAATAGCTTAGGGACAGTTTCTCCAATAAAGAGGATTTCATCATCTGCAGTTCGTCAAAAAAAAGTGCCATTAAAAACAATTCAGCAGATCCTCAAAGTATGGATACAGACTGTTTTCAGCTGTAGAGGTAGAGGTATACTTCATGCACTTATCAACATAGTTTAGAGGCTTGCATTAGAGTGCATTATGTGAGTGAAGTTGCCCTCCCCCCACCTTCTTCAAATCCAACAAAAGTGGTATCAAACGTTTGTGCTATGTTTGTGCTGGTTTGTGCTGCAAAAATCTTCGTTTGTGCCGCTTTCATTTTAAAGATATTGATAAAAATTTCTAGAGGTCATCAGAGGTCAACTAGCCCCCCCACATTAATAGAATCGAACAAAACTGGTGTCAAACGTTTGTGCTATGTTTGTGCTGGTTTGTGCTGCTAAAATTGTCGTTTGTGCTGCCTCTGTTTTAAAGATATTAATGAAAATCCATCCATCCATCCATTCGCTTCCGCTTATCCTTTTCA
>NW_024583573.1:62113-63740 GCF_018398535.1 Haplochromis burtoni
ATTTAAAGGGGCATGCCAGTAGGTGCGTATCAGTTTATAATTAGATAAGGTGTTTTGAGCCAATAAGCTGGTTGTGGATCACTGACTACCATGTTTCTTAACTTTACCTTACTCCATCTAGTGTGCTACCAGCAGGGTTTATGCTAAAATGCTAATGTTTTTAAAACATTAACCTAATAATATGTGAACTGTAGCTTTTAAGTCAAATGCCAATATTAACAAAAGTGCTGTCATTTGTATGAGGGCTGTCATGAGCAAGTTGTATAAAATTAACATACACAGGAGTGCACTTCAGTGATTCAGCAAATCTGAGCTCAAAGGCTCCAAACAGCCTGCGGAACTGTGAATCTTAGGTAACTGTCAATGTTACCTGAAAGGCCCGACCTATATTTTTTGCAAGAGTCAAACTTCTGTACCCATGGTCACAAAGGGCTATTAAATGAGTGGGCTATTAAACACGTGTGGGATTGACACAGACACAGATTTATCTCAACAGAGCATGGATTTATCGACAAGTATTTTGATGATGAGCTATGAACATTGACTACATTCATTTTTATACCGATCAAATGAATTTTGAACTAGATCTTGTTAAGGATAAACTGGTACAACTCTGCCAAAAAAACAAACATAGCGACCTGTGTTTGGTTTGTGATCACCAGGGGGCGCTATCATACACATTCTTCTTCTGTGAGAAAAAAACAAGAGTTGAAGAAAACATGTGATCTCATCTATCTCATTTGCATTTTTAAGCTAGATTCCATGAGCAACAGCAATCATCAACACTTCAAGTCACTACGTCAAAACAGTGTATCAAAGTAATTTTATGTCCACTTAAAGATGTAGAATTAAAGTTATAACCAAATTATAGCAGTAATATATCACATTTTTAATTTTTGCTTGACAGATGCCAAAGAAATCAGTGGTGGACAAAATTGCAGTATTTGAAGTCCTTCGTGCTTCTAAAGAAGCAGTCATAAAAATGGAAAAGTTTCAACTCCAAGTGATGACATATGGCAAAATCTATGCAAACAACTTGGTAAAAAGATGACACCAAAAGCTCTTTACACTTTTGTTAAATTAAACAGACACAATGTATGGGCTGCTCTGGATTACAGTGATGAAAAGAGACTGACTGACACAGAACGCATGTGACAATGATAATGATTTTGAACAAAGCAGCTCTCCTTTTCAAAACAAAGACTGCAAGACTTTCAATGTGGAGCTCCCATTTGAACAGTGGATACATATGATTCCACATAAAGTCACATACAAAAAGAATACTTTCAAAAAAAAGGGAATCCACAATTTTGAAGCCATGTACCCCATACGGTAAAAAAATATATTTCAAAATATATTTATATATTTTGAAATGTATTTCAGTGCATATATTTTTTGGCCATTTTTTGTATATTTTGAAATATATTTCAAAATATATTTATATATTTATTAGGGGTGCAACGATATTCGTATCGATATTGAACCGTTCGATACAGTGCTTTCGGTTCGGTACGCATATGTATCGAACAATACAAAATTTGTAATTTATTTTATCAACTTTCCTTCTGACGATGCTGTCTGTGTTGAGCGCTCAGTGAATCTGCGTTCGACTACTCCGCCTAGGCTG
>NW_024583574.1:0-3223 GCF_018398535.1 Haplochromis burtoni
TACCTTTAGATAATCTATTGGGATAGGGAACCTAAGGTACATCCATCTACTTCCGGACCATGGGTCCCCTACTGCTAAAAAAATAGGAGTCTATGAGCCAATAAAAATTATTTTCTGATCCCATTTGATGTGTGCCATGGAATTAAAATATGATGTCCGTGAAGTATATAAACCCATTTTGATGCCAAAAAGTGCTTAAGCGACAGGTGGCAAAGGTTATTTTAGGTTTTGTTTGAAAAGACGTGGCGAAATGTAAATGTTCCTCTCACAAAATTGACATCATCGAACCAGACACAGAGAAGAGGAAAAGCTTAGTTTTGTTTAGCGAGCTTCGAATCCTTCTTCCAGGATGATATATACACACAATTATTATAAATGTATGTAGTTTGACTCTTTTACATTAGATTCTTCAGAAAAAAAATAGTAGAACCGTTCTATATAACTGGAACTGCATGTTTATGCATTTGTCTTTTTGCATCTACACTTTGTGTACATGTTTTCACTCTGCAGAAACTACACACAGCTGTTTGAACCGATTGTGATTGTGATTGATGATGAAGATCCTACTCCTAATGAAGCCAAAGCTGAGCCCCCAGAAGAACCTGTGTCAGTAATTTAAACATTTGAATCCAATTAACTGCCATCTTGTTCTGTACAAGACATCATGCAATCATAAGAGAAGTATATACACATTTAAAAAATAAGTTTCCCTTTTTTTTAGAGACACCAATTTGCAGGCACATGAAATTATTGCAAATTTGGCACTGGAACTTGACCACAAGAAGGTCAGCAGGTTCAATATATCAAGGTCAGCTGTATGGGATGGAGCTGTTAGAGGATTTCGACGCAGCACATACTCTGACAACTACGACATGTTCATCAAGTTTAATGATGATGCTGGCAGCTTTGAAGAAGGTTTGGATACAGGTGGCCCGAGGTGTGAATTCCTCACACTTCTTATGGGCAGTCTGAGAAATTGCCCCATCTTTGATGGACCTCCAGAGAGCCGTTATCTTAATTCAAGAGGTGGATGTTTTCTCTGTAATTATTACAATGGAAATTTTAATAAAAATTGGCTTATTTTTTTCATTAGCATATTTAATAGCAATTAACCATGATAATTATGTGCCCTGTATAACAGCTGCGAGGCAAGATGAGTACTTTTTAGCAGGAAAGATGATCGCTGTATCCATTGTGCATGGGGGATCAGCACCACATTTCCTCTCCAAGAACCTGGTCAACCACATCACAGGGAATCAGAGTTTCAGCGCCACTGTAGAAGATGTGCAAGATGAGGAGATCACAAAAGTTCTACATCAGGTAGAAAATTACCTAGGCTCAGGGAATGTAATAATAATAAATAAAATATATAAAAATATACAGAGTTGAATATGTGCAAAACAAGTGGCATTTATATACAGTGTGGAGTGCATAATGTTGAAGTTCCAGTAGTGAAGCTGAGGTGTCTATGACGTGTTCAGCAGTCTGATGGCCTGGTGGAAGAAGCTGTCTCTCAGTCTGCTGGTACGGGACCGGATGCTGCAGAACCTCCTTCCTGATGGAAGCAGTCTGAACAGTTTATGGCTGGGGTGACTGGAGTCCTTGATGATCCTCCCCGCTTTCCTCAGGCAGCGCTTCCTGTAGATGTCTTGGAGGGAGGGAAGCTCACCTCCAATTATCCGTTCAGAGCACCGCACTACTCGCTGGAGAGCTTTGCAGTTGTAGGCGGTGCTGTTGCCATACCAGGTGGTGATGCATCCAGTGAGGATGCTCTCAATGGCACAGTGATAGAAGGTCCTGAGGATGCGGGGGCTCATGCCGAATCTTTTCAGTCTCCTGAGAAAGAAGAGGCGCTGCTGCGCCTTCTTCACTGTTTTGTTTGTGTGTACTGACCACGTAAGATCCTCAGCCAGATGTACACCAAGGAACCGGAAGCTGCTCACTCTCTCCACAGCAGCGCCGTTGATGGTGATGGGGGTGTGTACTTCTCTGCACCTCCGGAAGTCCACTATCAACTCCTTTGTCTTTGCGACGTTGAGGGTGAGATGGTTGTCTTGACACCAGTGGGTCAGGGCGCTGACCTCCTCCCTGTAAGGGGAGTCACAAAGTATGTGTGTTGCAAGTCAATTTCTAAGAATAATATAATGCAAGTCAACTTCTGCGGATATGTATTTCTGTACTGGTCTCTTGTCAGTGTCACAGGGTCAGCTTCCTGTTTCTACAGAAAACTGTGTCTGGTGAAATATGTGTAACATAACTTTTGAAGCATAATCAAATAAAACAATAAAAATTCCTTAACAACTAATAATTGGTTTATAGCTATAACTATTGCAGTCTTCTAAATTGTGTTTAAATGTCTTTACCTACTAGATCTTTCATTATAAATTTGGACAGATTTCAAATGCATACACAAAAACAATTCATAGTGCTCAGAAATTAACTGTGACAGCAAAAAAGAAGAGCTCATTGGATTTCAGCATTTAAAAAAAAATAGTGCTTTCACACTGGAATAAACAAGTGTGTCAAAAAAGGGATCACCTCTTTTTATAAATAACTGAAAAATTAATCATGTTGCATGACTGATTATTATGGGTCATTGTGAACAATAAATGTATACTAAATTAGAGTTCTAGTGTCAAAAGGTTAATAGCGTGCGACAGTGGCTCAGGAATTAACTTGTTGTTCATCAGATCACACGGATGCTACCGAATCAGGTTTTTCATATACATCTGAAGGTCTGAAAATGTCAGTGGCTGCTGTGATGAGCAACTGGCCATCCTGAATTTAAAAGGAGTAATGAGTTTACCGTTGAATGACACTTTGGTTTCTTTCAAGGATGTACCATCTGAGGTACTCCTCCACAAATGCTTGTTTCTCACAAGGCTTGACGTTTCTGAGGCATCCAGCAGTTTGGAAGATTGTGCTGTTTTGCAAAATAAGATTATGCAAAGACTCCTCTGATTCAGCTTTCAGGACCTATAAAAAAAAAAAGGTTTACTGTAAGAAAAACAAAAATAATTTTCACTACTTTTACGATTCATTCAAACATTGGATTAAAAAAATAATCAATTTGTTATTTCACTTGTGTTGTTGGGAGGTGGAAATCTGTCCTTTCAGATTACAGAATCTACCTTGAACCTACTTTCAAGATATGATCCAACACGGATAACTTTTATCCTGATTAAATCTTTTAAACTGGCCCCAAGTGTCTTCTAAGTAAACC
>NW_024583574.1:3248-10610 GCF_018398535.1 Haplochromis burtoni
AGGTTAGTCATTCATATACTGCTGCATGGGATGGGCTGTAGCTACACCCTAAGGTTTTAAAAACTGAGCTTAAATAAATGATTAGCGGTAATAAAAGCCGAGGGAGGTCAACAGGGATCACTGACTGTTTTAGGAGCTTTTTGAGATCAAATAGAAGAAAATACATAACATTAAACATGTTGACAATGCAAAAGCCATATTAAACGCAGACTACTTTAGACCCGGAAGTAGGATTCGTCGAGTCATCACTGAACAACCGGATTGCCTGCACCGTCCGCCATTTTTGTCTCTCGCTTTGGAAACTGGAAACCGTCTGGAGTTCTTTACTTGAAGGTAAATAAGAATTTAAAGCTAAAACACCAGTGAGAAAGACTGTAGACCCTTTAGTTATGTGGACTTTTACTGGTGTAATGTTATTTTTCTGGTATGTGGGTTGTTTATCAAAAACCATGAAAGGCCAACGTAAGGCTCCAGTTAGCTAATGGTAACCGAAATTATGCGATAAATGTGTGATAAATGTGATAAATAAATTAGTAATAATCAAATAAGATTTATATACTTTTTCAGCCGAAATTTACTGAGCATTACAAAGTTGCATCAGTGTCTGTACTAAGTGGTGGTAACTGCAGTGGCTTAACCATTAAACAAGCTAATAGGGCAGGGATACGACTGTCTTCTGCCACAAAATAAAGTAAATTCGTGCTCATGTAAGGTCATATTTATGGAATGTTTGCTTTTCTGTAGCTTTAGTTCAACTTATTCTTCTAAAATCTGTTTTTATTATTATCTCTGTTGATAGTGTGTCAGCGGTGACATTACCAGCACATAGCCACAGCCGCTATAAACATGCTGATAGGATGATGTTGCTTCTGCAGCCAGCAGCGAGAACACTCAATACAGACTTAAGATTCAGTGTAACAGTTATCTAAATGTTGCGTGTCCTTTTTGTAAGCCCAGAAAATAAAATTAAATAAAATGACAACCTCTAGCTTCAAGCTAATGTAAGCTTCATGCTATTGTGAGGTTGTTAAATTTGCAAATATGCGCTTCAAATATTCTACATGAATCATTTATATTTTTGATCTAAACATAATTCAGTCTCACGCTTTTCACTTGTTTTTAAAAGACTGTTCAGTCTTTTAAAATAAGTCAATTAAAATAATCGAAAATAGTTATGTTTTCTGTTGAAACCCCGCCCCTATAGGGTGTGTTCTGCGAGGGAAGATTGACTGTGGTGTCTGCCATTTCTTCTCTTTGTGGGAGGCGTACGTTTGGCGCAGAGCTCTATTTTGTCGAGGTAAATTAAACTTAAAACTAAATTTTCGAAAGGAAATGAAGATAAAATCTATCAGATGTGTGAATTTTTACCGAGGTAGTTTTTTGTATATACTGCTGTTGAGCAACATAATGGAAAATAAGAATTATTCCTCAAATTAAGTGACGATAATGCTAGCTTAAGCTGCAGGGCAGTATTATGCGTGTTAACATCTTTTCCAACAAACTTGTGTGCATTTAGTTAACTGGTGTTATTAAAAATGTTTTACAAAAAAAAGAAAGGTATGAAGGGCCTGCAGTAGCCATTAGTGCCAGAGAAATTGTAAGTTTTTTGTATTATCTGGGTCATTGTGACAATATAATTATTTGAAATGTATTGACTTTTTCTTTACAGATATTTGGTGCTTGTCCCTGCTGAGAGGCAGATTGTTGTCACTTCAGAGCAATTCTCTAGTGCTGTTCTGTAGTGGTATTAAAGTTAATGTTGTAATAATATTTTGTTTGTTAGTGAAGATTTGCATATGTTATCTTACTTTTTGTAAATTTTATTTTGCAGAAAGATCAAATTAAATTATGTAACTAAGTATTACTGAAAGAGAATTTTGGTGGTAGGATACAGATGTGTAATATTCCAGTTATCAACATTGTACTTAGTTTTAAGTTTTTGGATTAGGTTTGGGTTGCCACATGGAATATTTTTTTTTTCAGATAAAGGTGCGTAGTAATTTACCATATATCTGTAATGCTTTAATCAGATGGAAAATTGCTTTAATGTATAATTAATAACCATGATTAGTTTATTTTTAAAACACACATAGAACTATGTTGAACAGTTTGTCTACATCTTTAATAGATGCTAAATGTTTTTATAATTGAGGCAAAATTTGATATTTTCTAGATATCGTGTCCTGCCTGTGAAACAAAATTTACCTCTGTTCTGAGTGTCCCTAAAGGCTCTGTAGGAGTGGTGAGTGTTTGAACTATAAATAGGGCAGTACTTTAAGCTTAAGTACATTTAAGCTCTACTAAATTGCATTGCAAATGTTAATGAATCTGTCTCTCTCCCTCTCCTCCTTCTCCAGTGAATGTGGCAGTGTAAAGGGTGCTCAGTATCAGTTAAAGGTATATTGGAGCTACTTAATCATTACAAACTCAAACATCCACACTTTGGGCGTACTTCCCGTTATCCATGTATGTATTCAAAATGCCCATGCACATTTAAGACATGGAACGCCTTAAATGTACATCAAAGTAGAGTGCATTCTTCACAAGACAGTCAGATTTTGAAAGAGTTATCTATATTTAGTTGTCACTTATGTTCCTGCAAAAACTTGGCAAATGAAAAGGAGTACTTTATTCATATCAACTCACATCTAAAGAAAAATGAAAATGTTTCTTGCATGTTTGTTGGTTGCAGTTTTCAGACTTGTATTTATGGAACCTTTAAATCTCACAAGAGTCGCAGACATACACCCCATAACCTTGCAGATTTTAAACCAGGTACTGTGAAGAAATCTACAGTAGCATCTCTGTCATCATTTCCTGATGAAAAGTGTGAGGAATTTGTCGAGGAGGATTCAAATTGTATATCGGTAGATTGCAGTGATCAAGATAAAGCCCTGCCAAATGCAATAAAGCAGCAGCTTGCAGCGGCCTTACTGAAGTTGGAGTGTTTAGTACATGTGCCAGGTACAGCTATTGATGAATTTTTACAAGAACTTTATCATTTAAAAAGCGCTGCATCAGTCCCAGTATCTAGAGACTTCATAACTGAGATCTTTAGCCGTCACCATCTTCAAGTTGAAGACTCTGTAGTTGAAGAAATCCTTGCAGCAGTTTGTTTATCTGACCCTCTTCAAAAAGCAATAGGAAAAGGAGGCCCTCTTAGCACCACATATCAACGTAAACAATTTTACAGGGAAACGTTTGGTGTTGTGGAACCAGTTACCTACATACTTGATCAAAAAAAGAAGCGCACCTTTCAGTATGTCCCACTGTTACAATCATTACAGCAACTTTTAAATAGAAAAGCAATTCTTGATAAGGTACTTGAAAGTCATAGAGGAAAGGACGAAACTGAAGTTGACCCATCTTATGAGTACAAGTCTGTTAAAGATGGTTATCATTTCAAAAACAACTGTTTCTTGAATGCTGATGAGTTGCGTATATCACTTTGTTTGTATGTAGATGATTTTGAGAGCTGCAATCCCCTAGGGACGTCTCGAAAGAAGCACAAGCTTTTTGGTGTTTATTGGATACCAGCAAACCTGCCCCCAGGCTGTCACTCTGCTTTATCATCTATTTATCTTGCTGTGCTTTGTAAAAGTGATGATGTTAGAGCATATGGTTATGACAAAGTTTTGGAACCTCTTGTGGAAGATCTTAAAAGTTTGGAGGACCATGGTGTGTATATTGCTTTGTTAGGAAAATCTCTCAAAGGTACTTTGCATAGCATTGTGGCTGATAATTTGGGAGCACACAGCATTGCTGGCTTTGTTGAAAATTTTTCTGGTGATTACTTCTGTCGGTTTTGCACAGCAAAACGTTGTGATAGTAATTCTCACAGTGTTGCTTCAGGTTTTTTTGGCCTCCGAACTAAAGCAGTTCATGCAGAACATGTTAAAAAAGCCTCTGAGAACAGCACACAATACTTGGGGGTTAAACAAGATTGTGTTTTTGCAAAACGATTGTCACATTTTCATGTAGTCTCTGGTTTTCCCCCTGACATTGCTCACGACTTATTTGAGGGTATTGTGCCAGTAGAGGTGGCTCATTGCTTAGCATCACTGATATCCAAGAAGATTTTTTACAATAGATGAGCTAAATAAAGCTATATTGTCATTCCCCTGTAAATGGTCAGACAAAACAAACAAGCCACATGTTGTGTCACAGAGACTCTTGGGTCTGAAAACAATTGGAGGCAATGCCCATGAAAACTGAAATTTGCTGAGGTTGCTCCCATTTTTAATAGGACATCGTGTGCCAGAAAATGAGCCAGCATAGGTTGTATTAATGGTTTTAAAGATATTGTTGAGTTAGTTGTTCCCCTTGTACATACTGATGAGTCCATCTCATATCTTGAAAGCAAAATAGTTGAACACAGACAAAGGTACCAAGTGTCATGAATCGCTGTGCGTCAGGCAGGAGTTGGACCCAAAATGCAGGACTCACAGACTCGGGGAGGTGAACTCAAAACATAGCTTTATTTGCTGGCAGGGAAAAAACATAGTGTAACGATGGTTAAGTGTTATTGTACAGTGACATGTTGGTGATCTCTGCACACTGTTGTTGTTCCTTTAAGATTCATGTTTGGTTGTGGTACAGGAAGGGGAGGGGGGACCTGGTTGTTTTTTGTGTGTGTGTGCCAGGCTGGAGAGAGGAGTTGTACAAGGGCGCTCTCCCCGGAGTTAGCAACCCGCTTGCTTATGTGCCGAATAAACGGACAAACTGAGACCCAACCGTCTGGTTCTTGTGAATGTTACATTGGTGTCAGAAGTGATGAAAGAAAAAAGAACCCCAGAACGCCCGACACCCTGTTGCTGGCGACGCTTGCCGTTACGAGACGAGGATGTTGCCGGGCAAGATTAAGAAGGAGAGGGAGGTTCGTCCGCGCTTGCCCGCCCATGGAGTGAGGGAAACGGCGCTGCGGCTGTCTGCCGAGGCTGGATTTTCTCCAGGTTTGACTAGGCTCGGGAACTGTTCGCACAGCGGCCGCGATTCCGGCGGGAAGGAGTCGACCTCGCTTGTCGCGCCGTCACGTGATGTAAACAAACATGGCGGCGCCCAGCAAGCTGCAGCGCATATAAAAACGCCTAAGTTCAGCGGCAAGACGCCATGGGAAGTGTTTATCGCACAGTTCGAGCTGTTAGCTGTCGCAGCTGGCTGGTCTGAGGAACATAAAGCTCTCCAATTGGCTTTGTGTCTGTGTGAGGATGCAGCTGCATGCCTGCTGCTGCTGACCGAGGAGCAGAGGGGAGATTATAATGCTCTGGTCTGAGCACTTCAGAGGCGCTTCAGGCAGTATAACCAACCAGTGCTGCTGAGGTCGGAGTTCCACAACAGACGCAGATTGCCAGGCGAGCCCCTCCGCATTTTGGCCCATGAAATCGAGTGCCTTTGCCAGAGGGCGTATGACAGCATGCCACCATCAGTGCAAGCGGAGTTAGCTCGGGGCCAGTTCCTGCAGGCCCTGAGCCCTAAAGAGCTCCGTATGCAAACTCAGCTTGCTCGGCCGGCCACACTCAGTGCAGCCCTGGAGCTAGCGTTGGAGAGGGAGATGCTTGCAGGATCCTCTGGGGGCGCTGATGACGCACACGTGGTGAGGGCTGTGTCAGCACCTGTGGAACAGATGGAGACGCCAGCGGGCTTGTGCAGTTTGGTGCAGGCGGCTTCGCTGCAGTCGCCTTCCCCTCGGGCTGGCCCACACCGCCGACCACAGAGCTGCTGGGGATGTGGACAACCCGGACACCTCATCAGGCAGTGCCCCAAGCTTGCAGCGGTTCAGGGAAACGCCCACGGCCCCGTGTAAGCTGGAGTACACGGGCCTGGGAGAACGACATCCCCACGCCACCGCCACCTCCACCCGGTGCGGCCATCGCTGTGGGCTGGACCCAGGTTGGCGGCTTTTGCCATGTTCCAGTGACGATCGCGGGGGTGTCCTGTACGGCCCTGCTGGACACGGGGTCCAATGCAACGCTGGTCCGACCCGATATTGTCCCAACCGGAGCTGCTGTGCAACCGACTAATGTGCAACTTAAGACTGTGACCGGTGATCTGGCCCCAATGAGAGGGAGGGGAGTGTTCCAGTTCAAGGTGGGGGACCTCGGTGTGTCTTATGCTGCCTGGGTGGCTGACGTGCAGGACGCCTGCATCCTTGGGCTGGATTTTTTACGAGCCATTGGCGGTGTACTGGACTTAGGCAAAGGCTTCCTCGTAATCCCTGATGGGAAGAAGGTGCCGCTTATTCCTCCCCCGGTCTGCACAGCATCTGCCGCAGCGTCCACCTCCACCGCAGAGACCGCTGCAGACCCGCCAGCAGAACAGCGAGCGGAGGAGGAGGAGAGGCTCTTAGCAGTGAGGAGTATCTGGTCAAAGAACTGTGAGGGGCTGACTCCACAGCAGCAAGAGAGTCTATGGCAGGTACTAAAAGAGTTTAGTGACATTTTTGCCCTGAAAGAAAGTGATGTTGGCTTGACACACTTGGTAGAGCATGTCATTGAGACCGGGGATGCCCAGCCTATTAAAGTGCGCCCACGCCGCCTGCCCCTGGCTCATCAGGAGGCTGCGGACAGAGAGTTGTGTGAAATGATGAAGGCGGGCATCATAGAGCCATCTGATAGCCCGTGGGCCTCCGCGGTGGTGATGGTGCCTAAGAAAAAAAGTCCTAGGATGCGTTTCTGTGTGGACTACAGACCACTCAACAAAGTGACGAAGAAGGACTATTACCCCCTTCCCAGAATTGATGAGTCTCTTGACTTAGTAGCCGGGTCCTCCTGGTTCTCCACCCTGGACCTGCGGAGTGGCTACTGGCAGGTGCCACTGTCCCCGGAATCCAGACCGAAGACAGCCTTCTGCCCTAACAGGGGACTATGGCAGTTCAAAGTCCTGAGCTTTGGTCTTTGCAACGCTCCTGCGACCTTCGAGAGGCTTATGGACAGTGTGCTGGCTGGCGTCCCACGGCAACGGTGTCTGGTTTACCTGGATGACCTTCTAGTGCACGGGAGCTCCTTTGATGCTTACCAAGTGGCCGGAAGCATACGCCATCCCAGATCAGGAGGCTGAGACTGTCGCTGATGTATTAGTGGAGGAGATGTTCAGCCACTTTGGAACAGCAGAGACCCTCCACAGTGACCAGGGGCGTAACTTTGAGTCAAAGGTATTTGCTGCCATGTGCGAACGCCTTGGGATTATGAAGACCCTAACCACCCCACTTCACCCCCAAAGCGATGGGCTGGTGGAAAGGTTTAAACAGGACGCTGGCCCAGCAGCTAGCCATCCTTACCTCAGAACACCAACGGGACTGGGATTACCATCTTCCCCTTACCCTCATGGCCTACAGGTCGGCAGTACAGGACTCCACCCAATGTA
>NW_024583574.1:11231-19191 GCF_018398535.1 Haplochromis burtoni
AGTGTAACGATGGTTAAGTGTTATTGTACAGTGACATGTTGGTGATCTCTGCACACTGTTGTTGTTCCTTTAAGATTCATGTTTGGTTGTGGTACAGGAAGGGGAGGGGGGACCTGGTTGTTTTTTGTGTGTGTGTGCCAGGCTGGAGAGAGGAGTTGTACGAGGGCGCTCTCCCCGGAGTTAGCAACCCGCTTGCTTATGTGCCGAATAAACGGACAAACTGAGACCCAACCGTCTGGTTCTTGTGAATGTTACAATACAAACTAATCTAAACTGGGAACTAAAAACTCACAGAGAGACACAGGGAGATCCACACAGCATGAGGGACGACGCGACACTGACTCAGAGAAACACAGGGTTTAAATACACTGGGAAGTAACGAGGGGAATGAGACACAGGAGGGCACAGCTGGGAGAAATCAGGACTGACGTGACAAGCAAAGCAGGACGCATTCACATAAGACACGGACCATCAAAGTAAAACAGGAAGGATCACACAGAGACGCGAACTTGACACAGTGGAGACAGCAACTAAGAAACACAGAGACATAAACCATAAGGCAGAGGTCTAAGAACCAAAATACACAGAGGGAAATACTCAGCTTGGAACACAAGAGACTAGACTAGAGAGAGTAACAAAAGACCAACCATGAGAACATAATGCACAATGCAGAGTGACAGAAAACAAGAAACTCAAACATGCAAAGACACAATTACACAGAACAGAGGGGACACAGAGAGACATGAAGGGCAAGGGATCAAAACTAGAAGCCATAGAATAACTCACACACAAGTACAATAATACAAAAATCACAAAGAACTAAAAACGCTGGGTCAGGAGACCCAGGACCGTGACACCAAGAGCTGTTTTCCTGTGTCAGACCTCTACCAAAGCATCACTTTCTTGAGCACTATCCTCAGATGATAAGGTATTTTGGCCCTCTTTCAGCAGTATGGACAATGCGATTTGAAGCCAAACATCGTTTTTTTTTAAGCAAATTGTCAAACACACCAGTTGCTATAAAAATGTACCGTTGACTTCAAAACATCAGCTGATGATTTCTTTCCACATCAGCTCACCGTCATATGGTAAATGCAACCTAGATGCACATCATGCGTCCCCAGTTCCAGTTGATCTACTGAAAGAGGACGTTTGTCAAGCTATTAGGTCAAAACACCCTGGTACATGTGAAGTATATCTGGCCAAAAACGTGTCAGTTATTGGCATAACCTACAGTGAAGGGATGATAGTTACTCATGGTTCAACATCCGGATTACCAGAGTTTGCCGAAATTATTCAGATGTGTGTTATTAATGAGAACCTGTTTCTCATTGTCAAAGTGTTGTGTGGGTGGTACAATGAACACTGCAGAGCCTTTGAATTAAGTATGTCCCCTTCAAGAGAAATCAAGCTTCTAGCACTGAGTGAACTCTGTGACACTTATCCGTCGGCTGATTACATGATTTGCCCAATCCGAATGGTGACCTTAAAAAGACACATCATCATAAAAGGTTGGTTAATTAGGAGTTTTGATTAGTTTGCAGTTTTGTTCTTACTTGACTGCACTTTTTGGTTTTTTTTTTGGACATAGGGCTACAAGACAAATAATGTGCAGTGCTTAACACATTTGTTTGACCACCCAATGTAAGGTTTAATGTAGATCTGCCCTATATTAACAGTATTGGTAATTACCAAAATTATTACCACCGCCAAGGAAGTGATGTCTTCAAGGTCAACTTAAGGATTTATTGGTGGAAAATTCACAAAAAGTCTTTTGACTTAGAAACTGATTATTACAAGTGTAGTTTTCATTGTAAACATCGATTGTATCATTTAACTTTTTTTTTTTAAATATTATGTCACTTTCGACCTCTGACCTCTCCTTCAAGCTCAACAGATTTTTCTAAAGGTCGAAGTGACAGTAATGTTATATAGAGCTATTTAAAACTATGTTTCTTACTGCCATTGGTTATATTTACAAAATATAGTCATACAGGGATTCTAAATATCAAATTTCTTTGGCTCTCTGATCTCTTCTACCCAGAGAGTGAGCTGGCTTGGCAGAGGTTTGCACTCTATGTGCTTCCTGTTTATGTTTCTGTAATGGTCAAAGTATATTTGTCTTATTTCTAGTCAAAAAAAATCATCAGTGCATCTTGAAACTGGACAATTTTCACTTGTTCACTTGGCAGATTTTTTAAATTTATTTCAAGCAAAAATAACTTGTATTAGGTGAAAGTTCTTCAGTTTTAAGATGCAATGTCTAAAAACAAGTTACTATATCTCACTGAAATGTAACTCTGTATTATGACTAGAAAAAAGACAAATATACTTGGTAAGATTTTGAGCTTTTGCTGTGAAATTTCAGTTAAGTACCAATCCTGAACAGAAAAATAGATTTTAGTGGTGGATTGTGCTTGATTAATTTCTGATTTCTCAGAGAAGTCTAGTATGCCAGCTCACATTTGCGTATAAAAAGATGACTTCAGTTTTAAACTCCTCACTCCTGTTCTTAATGTTAAAATGTTGGTAATGCACTGAAAAGGAAAAGGACTTCTAAACTTTTAATTCTAAAGTATTTCGTTTTTCTTTCTTTTTTTGAGGGGGGGGGGGCTTGTGGTGTAATAAGTTTGTTAAACACTGGATATGCAGACATAATGTTTATTTTTTTTATTTTTCTATTTTTTCCAATTTAAATTGTTAATTTTCTTGTGGGCAGCTTATCAATCTTTTAATTATCTGTTATGTAATTTTTAAGTTTGAGATTTAATTATTCAGACGTGTTTTTGTGATTGATCATTTCACATTTTTTTAAAAGTATAGTGTTCTTTTCCATCTATTTCACAGATTAAGGATATACAATGGCCCCGGCAATTCTCAAAGTGATTTTGGGAGACAACAGCAGTCAGAGGCTGACTTTTCACTGTGGACTTCCAGGATCCATTATTGAACTTATTGAAGAAGTGCAAAGACAGTGTGGCCTCAATAATAGCAACTTCCGGCTTCAGTTCATGGATCCACTATTTGGGAATGAGTTCATGAGCCTTACTTCAATGGATGAAATACAAGATAGGGGAACAATCAGAATGACTTCCCTGGCTGAAGGCTTAACTACACAGTCTGCTGAGGCTGATGCTTCAAGCAGTTTTGGTCTGGATGATTCCACCTCCCGGTCCAGTGGATGTGTTGATACAGACATACTCTCATCACCAGAATCTGAGGCATCCTGCTCATCAACCTCTAGGGCATTGTGGCCAAGGGTTTTCTGTGTTCCTCAGTTTTCCTTTGATGCAGAGCTAAAACTTGAGCGAGGCAATGCAGCATACAAAGAAAAGGGCACATTGCTTACTCCAGATCCTAAACTGAAGTCGCAAATTCTTGAAGGCCTCATTCAAGAAATTGTCAGATACAAAGTTTATGTCACTGATAAAGACTTTAACACAGTTGGTGAGGCCCTCATCTCAAAACATCCTTGTCTCACTGAGAGGGGCTCCCTCACAGGATATGCTGGATGGAAAGCTAGCTTAAAGAATAAACTGGCAAGTTACCGCACTTAATTAAGAAAGTTAGGATGCCCTGAGGTGGTTATGAACTCTGTGACACAGAAACCAGGGGGCAAATCAAGTGCTGCTTTTGCCATTAAAAGACCACGGTGGTCTGAAGTAAACTATTGTCCCCCCTATCCGGTTGGAGAATCTGAAGATAGCCTTGAGACTGTGAGAGTGGAGCTTCTTTTAGATGTGAAGAAGACAAACAACCGGGAAGTGGTGAGAATGAAAATGGAGAAAACATTTGCATATAGGAGACATGAAGTAGTTTGTGACACACCCATGATCAGCGACTTCCAGGCAAGATGGCCAGCACTCTTTGAAGTGAGCGAGGTATGTAATTTGTGAATTCTTTTGTGAAGATCATTGTGTTTTAATGGTATCCTGTAATAGAACATTGACAACATTTACGTTGTTTGCCAGGTTTGTGGAAAATGTCAAAAGTCATTTTGAATTGTAAAGATTTTTTGTTATTGATTATAGCACCTGAAGCATACACTGTATATAAAAGATAGAAATGGTTTCTAGGTCTGCTGACTTTATCTTTGACCTCAGTAAACATGGTTTATGGTTCCTGAGTGTTTGTGGTCTAAGTTGCTAGTTTCACTGCCTGTCCTTGGGCAAGACACTTCACCCGTTGCCTACTGGTGGTGGTCAGAGGGCCCGGTGGCGCCAGTGTCCGGCAGCCTCGCCTCTGTCAGTGCGCCCCAGGGTGGCTGTGGCTACAATGTAGCTTTCCATCACCAGTGTGTGAATGTGTGCGTGAATGGGTGGATGACTGGATATGTAAAGCGCTTTGGGGTCCTTAGGGACTAGTAAAGCGCTATATAAATACAGGCAATTTACCATTATGACATGGTGTTCATTGTACCCATTAATATGGGAAAGGACAGTGGACTAGTGTATGCTCATTGGCTATCGATTTTTGATTAACTAATGAGGGTACAATGTCTCTTGGTTCCATAGGCAGATCTACACTGTGCTAATGACGTGCTATTTAAAAGAAAGCTGGAAGAGCAACTGTGGAAACGCACAGCTTAAGACTTCAAATTAGAAATTAACAAGTGGTGACATCATTCTCTTTTTATATACAATCAGTGGTTATAAGCCACTTCTAACGCGAGCAGTTGTGTAACTTTTTTCCTCTGGAAGCCTGTTGAAATTAAGCTCTACTGATGGAGGGTTGTCAATCTGTGTGGCCTGTGACATTGTTTTTTTTTTGTAGGCTTTAGCTCAGGAGGTAGAGCAGGCCATCTACTGATCAGAAGCTTGGTGGTTTGATCCCTGGCTCCTCAAGTCTGCATGCCAAGTATCCTTCGGCTACAAGAGATACTAACTCCAATTGCTCTCTGATGCGTTCATCGGAGTATGAATGGTAGTTAGCAAGCACTAAAAAACTTAGAAAACAGTGTTTGTGTGAATTGATGTGATTGGATGAATGCGGCATGTTGTATACAGCGCTTTGAGTACTCTGGGAGAGTAGAAAAGCACTATATAAAAATCAGTCCATTTCACCACAAAAGTGAGTGGGATGCATAGCTAAAAATTAGTAATATGAGAAAAAATATAAGTTTTTGTAAATGTGACCGTGTTACATTTGAGTTCGTGACTGTATTTGTATGTGTCAACTTCTCTTTTTAGATAAATGCAGAGTTTAGGCGGATTACCACCATGCCACTGCAGTCCCAATTTCTCTCGCAAATAGATGTGCTATCGGACAAATTTATAAAGGTGTTCAAAAAGCGAGGAGGACACGTAGGAAGAAGACTGCAGAATATTCTGGAACCCATGGCCCAGGTAAGAAAGAATTTTAATTTGTGTCTACAGTTTAGAGAAAATAATAATTTTAACAAAGTGCTGCTTGTCACCCTTTGCCAGGATGATGTTGATCTTGTGCGTGAAAGTATTATCAAGGGGCTCTGCGTGTACCTCAACGAAGACCCCAGCAATTTAATGACAGAACATGTGGTAAGTGTTATTATAGAAGGTCATTTTTATTGAAAATAAATGTGGTTGCTTCATGAACTAAACCCCCCCTCCCAAAACTTAAAAATCGAAAATCTCTTACCCCTTGGCTGAAAAAGGCTTTTATTGCCACAATGACGCATGGACAACTGAACAACAAAGTCATGTCGGATTGTCTTTTTTTTATTCTACAATGAATAGACATATGTGAAAAGGATTAGACTATATTTAGCTATGAAACCTTGTTTTATATACATGCTGACATGCCACAATTTCACTTTTTAATGGACATATTTAATAAATATTGGGGCCACCTTATTTATTAGACAAAATACTGTATGGCCTGGAAGTGTTTATAAAAAAAATATTTATAAAATACTTGGATCCAGCTAACGTCTTTGTTTTGGATCATAGTTTAGCACAGTTCAGATGTTAGTATCTCCACGGTTATTGCTTTTGACAAAATTAACATAATAACCAAAAACCAGACTAAATCGACAAGCTTGTTTTGTGTCATTCACTTTGTAAAAAAATACTGCTTTATTCAGCGTCCTTTCTAAACCATGGCAAAATGTAGTTATCTACTAATATGGGTTGAATGTCACCTTAACCAAGAAAGAGATACAGAGAATTGTCTATATGGGTTAGAGAAGATATTATGTTTAGGTGTTTTACCTTTTTTTTTTTTCCTTCTGCATGCATTAGGACCACGTGTTCTCTGAACACCTCTTCAGAGAATGAAGAGGTGTTCATAGTTGAACACTCCTTCATTCTCTGACAGTATTCTGCTTCTTTGCAATGACCAGTGTTCTGTTGAATTTAATTTTGGGAATGTGTATTTTCCAGGACACAGATGAAGGAGTTATCCAGCAATCTATTGAGGAAACAACCATGGGAATCTATATCATCAAGTCAAGAGATGCCAGTGACAGCCCTGAGGACATTGGGATAGTCCTGGAAGGCCAGAGAGTCTTGCAGGATTTGGACAACTGTGCCCTAGCAGCTGCTATGCTATTTGGATTAATGTACACTTTGAACCTGACCTACCCACCAGAACTGAAGTATACCTTCGAGGTATTCCAGAAACTGCTTATGGAGCTTGAAGGGAACAGCATTTCAAAGAAGGCACAGGTTCTCAAGAACAGACTGTACGAGTGAACAGTTATGACATGGAAACAATATGTCTACCTCTCTGAATATGTTCCATTGATTCTTTTTTGCCAACACTGGTAAAATTACAGTATATAGTGAAACTGATTTTTCTCACAATTTTATAGGTGTATTGCCACTGACATTGCATGTGTTACGTTCCCCTGAGGGGTCTAGGCGGGGAGGGGGAAGTAACAAAAGTGACCGGGTCAGAAAAAGGAGTCAAGGAGGCAAAAGGGTTAAATTAAAGAATTTTATTAAAGTTTCAATTTATACTAACTAAAAGAGACGGACAAGCCGCTATTACCATTTAAGAAAACAAACAAAACTCAGGCGTTGGTCAATAAAGTAAAACGTAAGCCAAAAAGAAAGAGCAGCTCACTAGCTGAAAACCACCAAAAACACAGCTCACTAGCTGCAAACACCACAACCACTCAGCTCACAAGCTGTAACCACACTACTGGCACTCTGGCTCAGAGCTCACCTTTCCCTGGGCTTAAATACTTTTAATTACTGATGTGAGTCAGCTGTGTAACAGGGAAAGGTGGCACCTCAGGCAGAAGAGGTGGTGGGACACGCCCACACAGGCACCTTCAAGAGGAGGCCCTGCTAGGGCCGTAACACATGTAATTGCCAACTCAGTCCCATTCAATTGTAAAATGATCGTTGCATCATTGCCGTCACCAAAGTCATTTTGAAGCTGGTAACTGCTCTCAGGTCAAAAGCCTGAAGTAATTGAAGCAGCTGTTTAGAAGGCATACAATTTTTAAGTTCATTGGACATGGTTACAGTAATTTTGGTTATGTTGTGATGTCCAACCACTGTTTTGTTTTGTTTGTTAGTATAAGTTATTGTGATGTTTCACTTATAGAAGGAAGCCAAAACGAATCACATTTTAGGGCTCTTGGTTTTGTGTTTGTGGGTGAAAATGTTATTTTCAAGCTTTTCTTCGTCACATTTTAATATTTGCATTCCTGTTGCCGTAGTGCCTTACATTTAAAAAAAATTTTTTTTTAAATTACCCGAGGAATTCTCACCTTTTACCTTTGGGCCAGTATTCCTAGAAAATTCAGCGTTAACATTTTCATAGGCCCTAGAATGTTGAATTAAGATCCAGAAGTTGTTTGTGTTTGGTACATTTTGGAAGAGATGCATTCAGATGACTCATGTATAATCTGAACTTCTGTTACAACTTCCAATTGTATACTGTTTTGAAAAATACAGGTCATTGTTAAAAAATGTTTTGCTTGTTGGTTTGATTGAAAGAAAAATATACAGTACATACAGTGTGTGTGTGT